>NW_027118755.1:462500-515000 GCF_036417845.1 Apteryx mantelli
CACACAGTCTGCCTGGAGGATTCAACCCGGCGGGCTCGGTTGGCCTGCTCGGGTCTCAGCGGATCCCCGCCGCCGCCTCCCCTCCACCCCCCTCGCAGGGGTGGGCTGGGGACCACCGCCCGGCCGGCAGCCGGCCCCTGTCGGGCACATTTCCCCCGTGGCAGTGCGCCGCGACCGGCTCCAGGTCAGCTGGGAAAGCCTGATGGGCAGGTTGCTCGCCACCACGCGGCAGCGAGTGTTACAGCCCCCAGGCAGCAGCTCTCACTGAATCCCAGAGCCAAGGGAGAGGACTGCCGCCGCGCCTTCCCCTGTGGCGGCCTCCCGGACCCCGTTGGCGGTGCCGCCGCCGCTTTTCTCCCCACCCCCGCTTGCGGGGGCGGGGGGCGGCGTGTGTCGCTCGGCGGCAGCGGCGAGGGGGGCCCTCGTCCGGGGGACGGGCCCCCCAGCCCCCGGCGTGACTGTCAACCAGGGCGGACTGTCCTCAGTGCGCCCCGATCTCGTCGCGCCGCCGGGCAGGGTGCAGCTGCACTCGGGGGCCTGGGGTCCACGGCGATGTCGGCTACCCACCCGACCCATCTTGAAACACAGACCAAGGAGTCTAGCATGTGCGCGAGTCAGCGGCTTGCTCGAAAGCCCGTGGCGTAATGAAGGTGAGGGTCGGCGCGCGCCGGCTGAGGTGGGATCCCGAGGCGGAGGCAGAGCCGAGGGCGCACCACCGGCCTGTCTCGCCCGCTCCGTCGGGGAGGTGGAGCATGAGCATCCGTGCTAGGACCCGAAAGATGGTGAAGTATGCCTGGCCAGGGTGAAGCCAGAGGAAACTCTGGTGGATGTCCGTAGCGGTCCTGACGTGCAAATTGGTCGTCCGACCCAGGAATAGGGGCAAAAGACTAATCAAACCATCTAGTAGCTGGTTCCCTCCGAAGTTTCCCTCAGGAGAGCTGGCACTCACGGGTGGCAGTTTTACCCGGTAAAGCGAATGATTAGAGGTCTTGGGGCCGAAACGATCTCAACCTATTCTCAAACTTTCAATGGGTAAGACGCCCGGCTTGCTGGCGTGGAGCCGGGCCGTGGAATGCGAGTGCTTAGTGGGCCACTTTTGGTAAGCAGAACTGGCGCTGCGGGATGAACCGAACGCTGGGTTAAGGCGCCCGATGCCGACGCTCATCAGACCCCAGAAAAGGTGTTGTTTGATTTAGACAGCAGGACGGTGGCCATGGAATTCGGAACCCGCTAAGGAGTGTGTAACAACTCACCTGCCGAATCAACTAGCCCTGAAAATGGATGGCGCTGGAGCATCGGGCCCATACCTGGCCGTCGCCGATGATGGGAAGCTGCGCGGGCTACGCCGCGATGAGTAGGAGGGCCGCTGCGGTGCACCTTGAAGCCTGGGGTGCAGGCCCGGGTGGAGCCGCCGCAGGTGCAGCTCTTGGTGGTAGTAGCAAATATTCAAAGGAGAGCTTTGAAGGCTGAAGTGGAGCAGGGTTCCATGTGAACAGCAGTTGAACATGGGTCAGTTGGTCCTAAGCGATAGGCGAGCACCGTTCCGAAGGGACGGGCGATGGCCTCCGTTGCCCTCAGCCGATCGAAAGGGAGTCGGGTTCAGATCCCTGAATCCGGAGTGGTGGAGATGGGTGCCGCGAGGCGTCCAGTGCGGTAACGCAACCTATCCTGGAGAAGCCGGCGGGAGCCCCGGGGAGAGTTCTCTTTTCTTTGTGAAGGGCCGGGCGCCCTGGAATGGGTTCGCCCCGAGAGAGGGGCCCGCGCCTTGGAAAGCGTCGCGGTTCCGGCGGCGTCCGGTGAGCTCTCACTGGCCCGTGAAAATCCAGGGGAGAAGGTGTAAATCTCGCACCGGGCCGTACCCATATGCGCAGCAGGTGTCCAAGCTGAACAGCCTCTGGCATGTTGGAACAATGTAGGTTAGGGAAGTCAGTAAGCCGGATCCGTAACTTCGGGATAAGGATTGGCTCTAAGGGCTGGGTCGGTCAGGCTGGGGCGTGAAGCAGGGCTGGGCGCACGCCACGGCTGGACGTGGCGCTGTGCGCCCCACCCGTCCCCCCCGCCCCCCGGGTGGGTGGGGGCGGGCGCGGGGCGGCGGTGGCGACTCTGGACGCGCGCCGGGCCCTTCCCATGGGTCGCCCCAGCTGCGGCGGGCACTGCCCGCCCCCTCCCTCCCTCCTCCCCGAGCCCCAGCAGCTGCCGCCGCCCCCTCCTCCACCCGTCCGCGGGGGCTGGGGGTGCCCCCGTGCGCACTCGGCTGCCGGCGACGAGGGGGGAGCCGGGGTCCCCGGGCCGGCACCCCACCTCAGCCGGCGCCTAGCAGCCAACTTAGAACTGGTGCGGACCAGGGGAATCTGACTGTTTAATTAAAACAAAGCATCACAAAGGCCCGCAGCAGGTGTTGACGCCATGTGATTTCTGCCCAGTGCTCTGAAGGTCAAAGGGAAGACATTCAATGAAGCGCGGGTAAACGGCGGGAGTAACTATGACTCTCTTAGTTACTAACTGGGCTCGAATCAGCTGCGACGCCTCCTCGTGGCCCCGCCGGATACCCCTACCGGGGGAACTAAGGGCGCAGCTCTCCCAGGATGTGATGGTGGTGACTTCTAGTTGCCTCCGCCCTGTCGAAGTATCCTTTCGATCTTCGGCAGTAAAGGGGGGACCCAATTGGCCTGCAAAAAGCTTCCCGGTCCCCTCTCAAGCCACCGGCCCAGTGGCGATTTTCAATAAACGGGCGTGGTGGCGGTCCCGACGATCGTTACCGACTTGGCTCTGACTTGCCTGGGGAACAGGTCAACCAACCAAATTACCAGACGTGACACGGCATGCCGTCCATGGGGTGGGTACGGCTTTGCTTGTCAGCCCCGTTGGCTGTTTGAGCGATGTGGTCAGGGGAGACCTATCCAGTGGTCCCCCTGAGCCAACGCCCGTGCGTTCCAGGTGTTGTAGCAGGGCGCGGGCCCTGTGAGGTCCTCTGGCCTCTAGCGAGACAGCAGGGACCAAGTGGTTGACAGCCTACCGCCTGCCTCTAACCCTACAGAGCAGGCATGCCGCCAACCTTTGGCTCCAAAGCAGAGTAAAATTCTTCACATAGACGGTGAGTCTGCTCAGTCTTCCGGAACCATTGGTACCCCGTCTATGCTTTGCCTTGGTTGTGAGCTGGAGAGACGTTGGAGAGGTTTAGCACATCTGTGGGGCGTAAGATCGGGCAGCCTAAATAACATCGGCTGCACCAGCCCCTAATTCCGGCACTTCCATCTGACGCAGATGTTGCTTCCGTTCTCCTATGACGCGCACCTGACTTGACTCGGGCAGACGGGCCACCTACCAATCCCAACCCGGAAAAGGTGGCCTGCGTACTGCAGTGTTCATAAATAGTCAGGGCCATAGTTACTAACTGGGCTTAGCTGCAGAGGTCACACCTCCTCGTGGTCCCGCTGGATGCCCATTCGTGGGTAACCGAGTTGGCCTCTGCCCCAGTGTGTTATTTGGTGCTATAGTTACTTCCTCCCTATTGACTGGCTTCACCGACCACTCGATAGTAATTTCAGGTGACTCCAAATTTATTCGACCGCGGACTAGTAAAGTAGCCGTGGGTCCAAAGCCCTTGGCCTGAGGGCTAACATAAGGCATATCAGGTGAACTTGGGGGCTGGTTCATCTGGCTATAGCCAGAACCCCCACAGTCATGTTGAACAACCTGATAAAATCTTGGGTTGTCAGCTTTGTCTCGGTGGCCACCCAGATGGGAGAAACTCTCCCGGAAATCGCAAGGGTTTGCCCTGTGAGAGTAACATCTGAGGGGGTGGTCCACCTGTCCCAAAATTTGACTTTTTATAATTCGGACGTGGCCAGTCGGGAAGGGACTTGTCCCGACCCGACCTGGGATTGCATTAAATATCTGCTGGTGGTTTATGAGGTCTTCGAACCCGCTGGATCACCTCCGATGACTGGGGCTGAAGAAGCACTGCAGGAGGATGTGGTAGACGTGGAAACAAGATCTCCCTCCAGCCCCGCAATTTTACCAACTGATGCAGTAAGTCCCATTCTTGGTGCCGTGGGGGGAACGACTGATGTGGGAACACCAGTCGTGAAGATCCCAGATCAACATCCAGCATGTCCTTGCTGTGGCACCAGGATGGGGAAAGTTGCGGCTCTAGTTGACCATCGTAGGAGGGCCCATGGCCGGCAACGAATCCTCTTTCAGTGCTCCCATTGTGGGAGGACAAATATCAAACACCACAGTATTGCCTGCCACTTTCCGAAGTGCCAGGGAGCCCTAGATATCCACAGTCAAGAGGAAGCCCCAGAGGAACCTGGGATATGGCATTGTGGGGAATGCGACCGGCAATTTAAGACCAAGAGCAGCATGTCACAGCATAAGAGACTTATGTACCCTCAAGCTAGGAATCTGGAGAGGATTGAAGCAACTCGACCTAAGGGAAAGAGCCTGCGAGGAATGCACAAGAGCTGCTGGACAGAGAAAGAGATAGCTCTACTGCTAGAGTTGGAAGAAAGGTTTAAGAACGAGCGCTTCATTAACAAACTGATCAGGGAGCATTTGCCCACGAAAACGGCGAAGCAGATCAGTGATAAAAGACGGCAGCTTGCGGCTGGTGCCAAGACAGCGGCACCGCCAAGAAGAGCAGCAATAGAGCGCGGTGGGGAGCCCCCGGTGGAGAAGGAAAGGAAGGAGATGATAAGAATGGAATATAGGAAGATTATGGCAGAGAAGATACGAGCAGGTTCCCTGCCTGCAAGCCAAATGATCGCATGCAGGAGTATCTTGGAGGATGGCAAGGACGCCCGGAGAGTCATCAAAGCGTCGGCAGTAGAGTGGCTGTCACAGCTGGCGGGGCACATCGCCATAGCAAAATTGAAACAACATAGGAAGCGTCAAGCAGGACCTGTGCCTGTGAGAGATGAAAGAAGATGGATGAAGAACAGAGCAGTGAGAAGGCGTTTGTTCCTCCGATACCAGCGGCTCTTTGAGATAGATCGCAAGAAGCTTGCTGGTATCATTTTTGGATAACATCGAGGCACTGAAGTGCCCCCTTCCAATGGGCGAGCTATATGGCTCGTTTTGGAGGAAGTGGGAAGAGGGATCCCCATTTGCTGGCTTGGGTGCTTTCCGGAGTGCTGGTACTGCGGAAAATTCTGCATTCAAGAAGATGATCTCCTCAAAGGAGGTCCTGAAGAATATCGCGGAAATGAATAAGAACTCCGCACCCGGACCAGATGGTCTCTTCCTGAGGGACATTATTAAAAAGGACCCTCAGGGCAGCCAATTGGCTGAATTGTTCAACCTATGGCTGCTGACTGGAAGGATCCCTGATACGATCAAAGAATGTAGAATGATTTTAATACCAAAATCTGCAGATCCAAGTAAGATCGAGGACATGAATAATTGGCGGCCTATTACCATCGGGTCATAATCTTAAGACTGTTCTCACGGATCTCAACAGCACTGCTGCGGCGAGCCTGTCCAATTAACAGCCGACAAAGAGGGTTTATTGCAGCCCCAGGCTGTGCAGAAAATTTAAAGCTCCTGCAAGTGCTCATCAGGCACGCCAAGAAAGATCACAAGATGCTGGTGGTTGTCTTTGTGGACCTGGCGAAAACCTTTCATTCGGTCAATCACCATCACATCCTGGAGGTCCTCCGACAGAAGGGCCTTGATGATCATATAATTGACATCATCGCTGACTGTGCGACGAGGCTTGAGGTAGGGGAAACCTGCTCTGAGAAGGTGAAGATCCTCACCAGGGTGAAGCAAGGTGATCCAATGTCCCCACTGTTGCTCAACCTAGCAGTAGATACATTGTTATGTAAATTGGAAGAGATCAAGGAAGGTTTCAAATATGGCAACAGCTCTGTATCATCATTGGCGTTCGCAGATGATCTGGTCCTGCTAAGTGACTCGTGGGAGGGCATGCAGAAGAGTTTGCAGGTGGTGGAAGAGTTTTGTCATGCTACAGGGCTGAAGGTGCAAGCTGGAAAATGATGCCACAGGTTTTTAATAAGGCCCACAAAAGACTCTTATACTGTTAACAACTGTGACCCGTGGGAAATCGAAGGGGCTCAACTCCATCTAATTGAGTCCGGCAGCTCCAAGAAGTACTTGGGCCTCGGAGTAGACCCGTGGGTTGGACTCTCGAAACCAGAGCTGAAAGAGAAACTTGACACTTGGATGAAGAACATCGGGGCAGCCCCATTAAAGCCAATGCAGAGGGTAGAAATCTTGAAAGGTATGCAGTCCCACGGGTGCTCTATGCGGCAGATCACGCGGGAGTGAACGCATCATACCTCCAGGCCCTGGACCTTGCCATTAGATCGGCAGTGAAGAGCTGGCTTCACTTACCTCCCAGCACATGTGACGCCATCTTATATGCCAGCACAAGTGATGGCAGGTTAGGAATTGCGCGGCTGGCGAGACAAATTCCAAATATGCAGGCTCGCTGGTTGCATCGGGTTGCCCAGTCCTCTGATAACATCACGAGAACTATTGTTCTCGAAGAGGGGATCCAGAGGGAATACAACAAGGTCTGGATCGCTGCTGGAGGAAGGGCTGATAAGATTCCATCGATTGGACAGGAACTCCCTGTTATGGAAAATCAGGCTCGCCGGCCTCCATAACAGGGTCCGACCCTAGGTTCCTGCTGAGGCAGAAGTTCGAAGTCAGATTGAAGAAAAATAAAATTTAATGATACACGTGAGGTAATTACAGCTCGAGCTGGGTGCCTCCAAAGAGGGACCCCGAACAAAGAAATCCCTGGGCAATTATACCCTTACAATCTAAATTCCCCACCCCTTAAGCGATAGTTTGGACCAATAGTAATAGTTAGGTCTGGGGTCTTCCCCTTCTTCACTGGGCCCCTTCATTGTCTCTAGGCAGGCTGCTTCTTATCTTCAAGGTTGGCTACTCCTGCTGTCCGTGTAACTTCTTTATCCTTCCAGCTTGAACTGGCTCTGGGGCCCCCTTTTACTTATCTAAGTAAAAGTTCACAGCAAGTTCACAGCCTGAGGCCTAAGGCTTCAGCAAATTTAGCTACTAATGCTAAGCAAGGTATGCTAAGCAATTAATTCTAGACAGCTTCAGTTCAATATTCTCTAACACCGGGGTCCCTGGGCCAGCGCCCTGCCTCAGCCGGCGCCTAGCAGCAGACTTAGAACTGGTGCGGACCAGGGGAATCTGACTGTTTAATTAAAACAAAGCATCGCGAAGGCCCGCGGCAGGTGTTGACGCGATGTGATTTCTGCCCAGTGCTCTGAAGGTCAAAGGGAAGAAATTCAATGAAGCGTGGGTAAACGGCAGGAGTAACTATGACTCTCTTAAGGCGGGGCCACAGTTACTAACTGGGCTTAGCTGCAGAGGTCACACCTCCTCGTGGTCCCGCTGGATGCCCATTTGTGGGTAACGAAGTTGGCCTCTGCCCCAGTGTGTTATTCGGTGCTACAGTTGCTTCCTCCCTATCGACTGGAATCACCGACCACTTGATAGTAATACCAGGTGAATCAAAATTTATTCGACCATGAACTAGTAAAGTAGCCGTGAGTCCAAAGCCCTTGGCCTGAGGGCTAACATAAGGCATATCAGGTGAACTTGGGGGCTGGTTCATCTGGCTATATCCCGAACCCCTGCAGTCATGCTGGACAACCTGATAAAATTTTCGGTTGTGAACTATGTCTCAGTGGCCACCCAGACAGGGGAAATCCTCCAGGAAATGGCAAGGGCATGCCCTGCGAGAATAACACCAGAGGAGGTGGTCCACCTAACCCAGAATTTGACCTTTTATAACTCGGACGTGACCGGTTGGGAAGGGACTTGTCCCAACCCGACCTTCAATTGCACTAAAGAACTGCCAGAGGTTTATGAGGCCTTGGAACCTGTTGAATCATCACCAATGATCGGGGCTGAAAAAGCACCAGAGGAAGATGTGATAGACATGGAACCAAGAACTCCCTCCGGCCCTGCAATTCTACCAATAAATACTATAAATCCCATCCTTGATGCAATGGGGGGAACAACTGATGTGGGAACACCAGTCGTGAAGATCCCAGATCAACATCCAGCATGTCCTTGCTGTGGTATCAGGATGGGGAAAGTTGCAGCTCTAGTCAATCATCTCAAGAGAGCCCATGGTCAGCAACAAATTCTCTTTCAGCATTCCCATTGTGGGAGGACAAATATCAAACACCACAGTATTGCCTGCCACTTCCCGAAATGCCAGGGAGCTCCAGATACTCAGAATCAGGAAGAAGCCCCGGAGGAACCTGGAATATGGCACTGTGGGGAATGTAATCGAAAATTTAAAACCAAGAGCGGCATATCACAGCATAAAAGACTTATGCACCCACTAACTAGAAATCTGGAGCGGATTGAAGCAACTCGACCGAAGGAAAAAAGCCTGCGAGGAATGCACAAGAGCTGCTGGACAGAGGAAGAGACGGCTCTACTGCTAAAATTGGAAGAGAAGTTTAAGACCGAGCGTTTCATTAACAAACTGATCAGGGAGCATTTGCCCACAAAAACGGTGAAGCAGATCAGTGACAAAAGACGGCAGCTTGCGGCTAGCGCAAAGACTGCGGCACCACCTAGGAGAGCAGCAATAGAGCGCAGTGGGGAGCCCCCGGCAGAGAAGGAAAGGAATGCGAGGATAAGAATAGAATATAGAAAGATTATAACAGAGAGGATACGGGCAGGTTCCTTACTGACAAGCCAAATGGTTGCATACAAGAGGATTGTAGAGGATGGCGAGGACGCCCGGAGAATCATTGAAGCGTCGGCAAAAGAGTGGCTGTCACTGCTGGCAGGGCACATCGCCGCAACAAAATTGAAACAAAGAAGAAAGCACCAAGTAAAACCCGCACCTGTGAAGAAGGAAAGGAGATGGATAACGAACAGGGCAGTGAGAAGGGGATTATACCTGCGATACCAGCGGCTCCTTGAGATAGATCACAAGAAGCTCGCTGGTATCATTCTGGATAACATCGAGGCACTGAAGTGCCCCCTTCCAATGAGCAAGCTATATGGCTCATTTCGGAGGAAATGGGAAGAGGGATCCCCATTTGCTGGCTTGGGTGCTTTCCGGAGTGCTGGAATAGCGGAAAACTCTGCATTCAAAGAAATGATCTCCGCAAAGGAGGTCCTGAAGAACATCACCGAAATGAATAAGAACTCCGCTCCCGGACCAGACGGCCTGTCCCTGAGGGACGTTATTAAAAAGGACCCTCAGGGGAGCCAGTTGGCTGAACTGTTCAACCTATGGCTGCTGGCTGGAAGGATCCCTGATGGGATCAAAGAATGCAGAACAATCCTAATACCAAAATCCGCGGATCCGAGTAAAATTGATGACATAAACAATTGGCGGCCTATTACCATCGGGTTGGTAATCTTAAGATTATTTTCACAGATCCTAACAGCACGACTGCGGCGAGCCTGCCCGATTAACAACCGACAAAGAGGGTTTATTGCAGCCCCAGGCTGTGCAGAAAATTTAAAGCTCCTGCAAGTGCTCATCAGGCACGCCAAGAAAGATCACGAGACGCTGGCAGTCGTCTTCGTGGACCTGGCGAAAGCCTTCGACTCGGTCAATCACCATCACATCCTGGAGATCCTCAGACAGAAGGGCGTTGATGGTCATATACTTGACATCATCGCCAATACATATAACAACTGTGCAACCAGGCTTGAGATAGGGGAAACCTGTTCTGAAAAGATTAAGATCCTCACCGGGGTGAAGCAAGGTGATCCGATGTCCCCATTACTAGTCAATTTAGCAGTAGACCCATTATTATGTAAACTAGAAGAGATCAAAGAAGGATTTAAATATGGTAGCAGCTCTATATCATCATTGGCATTCGCAGATGATCTGGTCCTGCTGAGCGACTCATGGGAGGGCATGCAGAAGAATATCCAAGTGGTGGAAGAATTCTGTCATGCTACAGGGCTGAAGGTGCAAGCTAAGAAATGCCACGGGTTCATGATAAGGCCCACAAAAGATTCTTATACAGTTAATAACTGTGACCCGTGGGAAATTGAAGGGGCTCAACTCCATCTAATTGAGCCCGGCAGCTCCGAGAAATATTTGGGCCTGGGAGCAGACCCTTGGGTCGGACTCTCGAAGCCAGAGCTGAAAGAAAAGCTTGACCCCTGGGTGAAGAACATCGGGGCAGCCCCATTAAAACCACTGCAGAGGGCAGAAATCTTAAAAAGGTAGGCAGTCCCATGGGTGCTGTATGTGGCAGATCATGCGGGAGTGAACGCCTCATACCTCCAGACCCTGGACCTTGCCATTAGATCGGCAGTGAAGAGCTGGCTTAGCTTACCTCCCAGCACATGTGACACCATCCTATATGCCAACACAAGCGATGGCGGGTTAGGAATTGCGCGGCTGGCGAGCCAAATTCCAAATATGCAGGCTCGCCGGTTGCATCGAGTTGCCCAATCCTCCGATAACATCACGAGAACTATTGTTCTCGAAGAGGGGATCCAGAAAGAGTACGATAAAGTATGGATCACCGCTGGAGGAAGGGCTGATAAGATTCCATCAATCGGAGAAGAACACCCAATGACAATTCCAGTTGTATTGGGAGGCGGCGAGGCTTCATCTGAATGGGAGATGCCATCACCCAAAGTCATCTATCTAATTCCTAGCAAGTGGAGAAAAAGAGAGTTAGAAAATTGGGCCAATCTAAGATCACAAGGCTGCGGTATAAAGAACTTTGAAAATGACAACATCAGTAATGATTGGCTCGTTCATTATCGGAGTATTCCCCACAGAAAACTATTAACAGCAATACAGCTGCGGGCCAATGTCTATCCCACTAGGGAGTATTTGGCACGGGGGCTGGGAGAAGGGGTTCCAAAGGGGTGCAGGCATTGTCCTGCAGAGTGGGAAACTTCTTCCCATATTATCGGATACTGCCAGGTGGTTCAAGAGGCCCGGATTCGTAGGCATAACATCTTATGTGGAATGCTGGCTGAAGAAGCCAAGAGACTGGGGTGGTTGGTATATAATGAACCAAACCTCAGGGATAACAACAATGAACTCTTTAAGCCAGATTTGGTTGTAGTGAAAGGGCACCGGGCGAAAGTAGTGGATGTAACTGTTCGCTACGAAAGTGGGTTGTCATCTCTAGGTGACGCCACAGCAGAGAAAATCCGGAAATATCAACATCTGGAAGAACAAGTGAAGGAGATGACTAATACTGAAGAGGTGGAGTTCGTGGGATTCCCAATTGGCGCTAGAGGGAAGTGGTATAAAGGCAATGAGAGTTTCCTTGCCGACCTTGGACTCTCTACCAGCCGCTTGAAGAGGACAGCGAGACTCTTTTCACAAAGGGCACTCCTGTCCTCGGTGGACATACTCCACATCTTTACAAGCAAAGGTAAGGATGTGTAATTTTTGATTGACTTATATACTGTGACTTTGCATATACAAAGCCCTTCTTCGGAAGGAAACAGTAAAATTCTTCACACAGACAACATGGGGCTTGCTCTGTCTTCTGTACCGCTGAATTTTGCTCTTGCCTGGCTCCCTTGTGGTTGAGCCTGGATAGTTGGGACACGGGATCTAGTCCCCAGATGATGCGCACCAAATTTGACTTGGGCGGACGGGCCGCCTACCAAGCCCAACTTGGAAAAGGTGCCATGGAATGTTCCATGGTTTAATAATAGCCAAATGCCTCGTCATCTGATTACTGACGCACATGAATGGATGAACGAGATTCCCACTGTCCCTACCTACTATCCAGCGAAACCACAGCCAAGGGAACGGGCTTGGCAGAATCAGCAGGGAAAGACGACCCTGTTGAGCTTGACTCTAGTCTGGCGCTGTGAAGAGACATGAAAGGTGTAGAATAAGTGGGAGGCCCCGCACGTGCGCGACCCGCGCCGTGGCCCGGCCGCCAGTGAAATACCACTACTCTGATCGTTTTTTCCACTTACCCGGTGAGGCAGGGGGGTGAGCCTCGAGGGGCTCTCGCTTCTGGCGCCAAGCGCCTGGTGCGTGCCGGGCGCAACCTGCTCCAGGGACAGCGTCAGGTGGGGAGTTTGACTGGGGCGGTACACCTATCAAACCGTAACGCAGGTGTCTTAAGGCAAGCTCAGGGAGGACAGAAACCTCCCGTGGAGCAGAAGTGCAAAAGCTTGCTTGATCTTGATTTTCAGTCAATCGCTCCCGTCTTTTTTTTTTTTTTTTTCTTCTTTTTTTTTTTCCTCCCTTTCCCTCCGCTGCTCGGGAGCGGGTTGACCTGGTGACCCACGAGCGGCGGCTGATAGGCGGGCAGAAGCAGCGGGTCGACCTCCGGCCCATATCTCTGCCACGCGGCAGGCCGCGGGGTAGACGTGGTGTTGCTCTCCCTCCCACCCCCCCTTCCCTTCCCCGGGCAGGCGCCCGCGCGGGACACGCTCGCTCCGGCCTGCGGCGGGGTAGACGTGCTGCCCCGCTCGCCCGCTCCGGTCGCGGCGACTGATCCGCCGGGCCGAGGGCCAGCCCGAAAGCGCGGGTCCGGGGATAGACCTGGTGTCTCTCTCTGCCTACTTTTTTTTTCCTTCCCCCCGCCCCCCGGCATTGGCAGGTAGTCCTGTTGCCGGTATACCGGGGCGGGAGGCTTGGCGGCCGTTTCCCCGGGAAGGGCGCCCGCCCGAATGCGCGGGTCCCGGGGTAGACCTGATGTCGCGGGAGCTCCCCCCACCCCTTCGGGGGGGGGGGTGGTAGACCTGGTGCCCCTCTCCCGGGGCGGCGCTCCGCTCGTCAAGGCCCGGCCGGCGGGGACGGGACGGGGACGGCCGTTTCCAACGGTTCCGGCGCGCGGGCTCGGGGTCGACCTCGTCGCGCCGCACCCTCTGCCCTGCGGGCCCCCCCCACCTCGGGGCTGCAGGTCGCCGGCCTGGTACGCCCTTCCCCGTGTGGCGGGCCGTGCGGGGCGGGGGGGGGATGTCGGCGGAAAAGGGTGGCGCGCGCGGGCGTGGAATCTACTTCCCTGAGCGCCCGGAGAAAAAGCCCGCGAGTCCCTGGGCGGCGGCCGGGAGGGGGGGCGGTGCGGGGTTCCAAGAGTCTTCCTCAGCCCCCAGCAACGCGCCGTTCCCGAAGCTTCGGAATGCAACGGTCGGGGCCGGCCAGCGAAGGGAGCGAGCAGGCGACAATGAATGGGGGGGAAGGCAGAGGGGCCGGGGGGGTGGTAGTGCCGGGGGACAGAGAAAGACAGACACACAGACACACAGTGCCCGCAACGGCGCAGATTCGCGCACGAGCACCCTCCCCTTATCGCGGGACTCCTACCTTGCGAAGGAGCGAGCGCAGCAGGACTCCCAGCGAGGTCCGGTCGCCGCGGGAAGGGGGGGGAGGGGGCTGGGCGCTGTCGCGGGTTGTCGGCGGGCGACGGGCGCGTGCGGCACCTGCTTCCCCGAGCGCCCGGCCAAGATAGCAGGTCCCGGCGGGCCGGCACCGCCCCGCCCCGCCGCGGGCGCCGTGCGCCTGCGCGGATGGCGGTTGGGGGGGGGGGGCGCTGCTGGGGAGAGAGGCGAAGGGAGGGGCCCTGGGGGCCCCCCCCTGCTGCCGCCGCTGCCGCCGCTGCCGCCTCGGGACGCCGGTCAGCTTGGGGTCAGGGATTCTTCCTCAGCCCCTAGCGACGTGCTGGCCACGAGGTTTAGGAACGGCCGGGGCCGGGCATTGAAGGGAATGCGAGGGAGCAAGCAGGAGACGATGAAAGGGGAGAGGGTGTTTGGGGGGGGGGAGGGCACGGGGCCGGCCGGCCTACCGATAATAAAAGAACAATAGAAAGAAACGGCGGAGAGTGGGGGAAGTAAAAGAAAGAAGAGAAAACACCACCGCCACCACCAGCGAAAAGAACCGCGCGCGGGAAAAGCCAGCCCAAACGGCCACTGCAGCAGCCTACCTTCGTAAACGAGCCCTTTCCCCTGCCCTAGCAGGTCAGGTCGGGGGGTGGGGGAAGCACACGGTCACATTCCAGCCTGTGACTATAGTCAATTCATCTTACCCTTCATAGAGTGGTGGTAGGGTCACCTATTGCCTGTGTGCCATAACTAGTGTATTGATAATTTATGTGCTTACAGGTCCGCAGCAAGCAAAGGGTTTTTAGCATAAAGTATTGCTATTAATTATGTACTAATTTGTATGTCTTGGGTGGTTGAACTCAGGTTGTTTTATCGCGTAGCAAACCTTTGCATACAATATGATTATAAGCAATAGACATCATAACGTCAGAGTTAGTAAAATCACGACTGGATGGAGCATGAGATTAAAACTTCCCATTGCTGTGGGTGACCATCCGAGAAGAGTTTCCCACCAATGATGTTCTCCATCTTTTTTCACTCTTTCCAGAACATGGCGCCTCTCTTCTGCATCGTGACAAACAGTGATTAGGGTTCTTTGTCCATTGTTTTGGATGCCTTTCAGCAGTTGACACAGGTCATCGTGTTGTAGTAGTTTTTTCACCAGTGTAAGTTTCATTCCGATGGGGGTAGGCAATAAATCTCAATTTAATATATAATTAGATTGTAACAACTGATGAGACGTAACAGGAGCTGAATAATTAAAATTGCATCCCATAATTTCAGTAAAGTTACAAACAAATGTTTGAGTGCTTGCTTGTATCTACAGTAATGTTATCTCCAAGTATAAAATCACAAAGGGTTCTCATACAAACACGTCCTTTTCCCAGATATGCAAGTACAATTTCAGGGGTTTCATCTGGATCTCTTTCAAAATGACAAGGTCATTTTGTGTCAAGACAAATGTCTTGGGCTTTGGTGGTATTCCTCTCACAAATAAATCCTTGTTCCCGTACAACACATGCGTTAACATCAACGGTTTGCCATTTGTTTCCGTTTTGTTAGGCCCATACTCGAAGTTCTAACGCATAGTGTATAGTGCCATTGTGATTCAATCCCAGCACAATGATTGGGTATATGGTGTATACCAAAGCATTGCATATTGTTAAGACAAAGGCTGTGGCCTTATTGTTGATGGGGTCATAAGTAAAATGGACTAAATGCCACCAAGGTTGGGAGTCTTTTTCAAATTTAGTTGCATTATCACAAATTACCTTTCGAATTTCAGTGGGTAAGGTGCCTCTTCGCCTTCTCTTATAATTGCTGCTGCCATAGATTACATCCAGAGTTGAGCTTGGATACAACTAAGAGCTAGAGAAACATTATCTTGGGCTACACCAAGTGCATCCACAATCACTTGGTGGTCCTTTTCATTAATCCTTTCCCACTGAGGCAATATGTCGGACAGGAGCCATTGATTAGTACTCAATGCTAACAGGGAAGATCGTAGTGGGTGTTCCAATTTATTTCAATCACCCGTTGCGGTGCTTAGTTTATTTATGAGCACTTCCGCATCTATGCTGTTCAAGACTCCCAGTCCAGTCCCTAAAATTCTGGTTGCATCTCTCTGTGTTCATTTTGGGGAGGTGAGGATTTATCCATGTAGCCAAGATGACCATCCTGCATAGGATGTGCTTAGGAATTGTGAGCATGTGGGCTTTACAGCAGAGATATTAATTTGCATTCATAATTCTACTCGCTTGAGTGACTGGGAAGGGTTGACTAGGACCCATTGTTGGCTTACATATTTGATGGCATAGGGTCTGATTTCTGAAATCTGTGGGGATAGCTTTTTCTCATCCTTTTTAACAGCAGAGGTATTTATGCTGGGGGGAAAGGTTCTTCTTCTCATCTTGTTGGATGCTGCAAAACAAAAAGGTAGAATAGACTCATCTCGGTGGGGTTTTCTGGACAGGTTACCCCTTTAAAAAGAAGGAAAAATCCATCGTGCACTAATTCTATGTTTTGCACTACTGTTACCAGTAGCTTCCTATCTATATATTGGTACAGTTTCACATCTTGAGAGAGTGAGATTGTCTGTAAAAACTTAGCCAGTGCGGCATGAGCAATTCTGTGTGAATGTTCATACCCCTGTGGGAGTCTGTTAAAGGTATATTGTATTCCCTCCCAAGTGAAAGCAAACTTCTCTTTATCCTCCTCCTGCAAGGGGACCATAAAGAACATAGCTTTCACATCTAGCACCACCATCCATGGGTATGCAGCTGCTTGTAAAGCGGCTGTTAAGTTTGCAATATTTGGTACAGCAACTGTTAGTGGGGCTGTATCAGCACTCAGGTGCCGATAATCAGTTGTCAAATGCCACTTCCCATCTGGTTTCTGAACTGGCCAGACAGGGCCAGACATGGGGAGTGGGTTCTGGAGATAATCTGTCATTTCTCCAAGTCAGCTGTGGCTTCAGAAATTCCATTTTGTGCCACAGCAGAAATTGGATATTGCAGTATGCTAGTAATTTTTGAATCAGGGAGTGCAGGGGCTGCGTGAAGTACACTCACTGCAGCCTCCCTATTTCTACTGGGGTTGGAGTCGAAGTCTGAGCTGAAGGACCACGCACTGTCGTCTGGCAGGCTCCAGGTTCATCCATTTAAAGCAGCAAAACCTACAAATTTTTTTCATTGTGATCTTTAACTGCAAAGCCAGTAGTCAACATGCGCCTCTCACCTGGGAGCCATAAATTAACCTTGGCAGTTTGGCACACAACACTTGCTCTGTTCACACCAGTAATTTTAACTCTTTGCCATCCGGATTGCACACCCATCTTCTTGGCATTTTGTTGTGTTAGTATTGAAATTTGTGCTCCCCTATCTATTAAAAACTTCACCAATTGTCATTGAGGACCGACTGGAATCAAGATACATGGGCCATTATCACTTATCCACTGATAAACCTCCACTTGCTGGACAGGCAGACCCAATTGCCTTCCGGGCATTGCTTGCCTTTTTGCTTCATGCCCTGCAATTCTTCCCTAAGGGGGAGGAAGGGATTGTCTCTCTCTCTCTCTGGGAGCTGGCGCCCAAGCAGTCAAAGTACGTTCCTTCCTTTCGCCATTATCTCGTTTCTGGAATGCTTCAGTCAGACTCAAGATAATGCCAGTAGACTGACCTTGAATCGCGACTCTGGGAATGCCTAGGGCTAAGGCTTTCCTCTGCAATCCGTTTCTCCATTCTCGAGATTCTGCTTGTGGGTCTTTAGGTTTACTTCCCTTCGCTCTAGTTTCTGTTCCCCATGGGGATATCACTGGTCTCACCCTACGATCTCCTCCACGGGACTTCAGGTTCCTGTTCTCATCTGATGGATCTTCCCAGCCCATTTCACGGCTGTGGTTAACAATGCCATGCATTAATACTGCCCATGTAGGGAGTTGCCTGTGAGGGAGTATGTGGGGGGGGGGTGTTGTTATCACCTAGTCTTTCACTGTATTCTGTGTCTCTTCTTATCTCATCCTAATTTGTAATTAAATAGGGTTTAGGAATTGCCAGGGCTCCTCTAATGAGTGGTTTTAACACTGCCGAATCTACTATAGCAGATATTGGGATATCACCGCGTCCTCCTTGGTGCATGGCTTGTATGTAAGCAGCTTTTGTGATGGCTGTGGAGAGCTCACTTATAATTGTAATGGGGATTATGGAAGGTCCACCTCGCTCCATTGTGCCTGTTCCTCCAGCCCAGTAAGCTACTCGACTGGTGATACAATGGGGTATATCTGCAGAGTCAGGTCCTAAATGTAAGGAAACTCCCGGACCCCAATAGCTGTTTGCTTCGTCCTCGCTCAGCATTATTCGGTTGCCGCCACTTAGGCAGACTTGCCACAAGTATTCAGTTTGTTTCAGCTGTTTTTCTGCTCTCTCTCTCTCTTGCAAATTTGTCAATTGTAAGGAATCCCAGGGAGTGGTTTGCATAGTATGTTGTGGAGCACCACCTCGAGGTCCCTTGTTTCCTTGGGTTTTAACAATGGATTTAGCTTCATAGTCGGGGGATTTGAGGGGAACAAAGGGTCATCTTCTCCTGGCTCGCTGTCATCAGGATCAGCCCAGATGTTTCCGTCCCAGTCTTCAGGGGATACTATTAGTTTCCTAATCTGTACCATGTTGGGGGGCGGGCGTGGAGCCTGCATAAGCATCATCTTGACCTTTTCTCCCAACTTTTGTCTTTTCTCCTTTTCCTCCTGTAACTGTTTCTGCAGTTGTTCAATTTTCAAAGACAGGAACAACTCAGTTGCCCTTCTGTCACCCAAATCAGGAGAAGAACTTCTTAATGCTAAAAAAACCCCAACAACTAGATACCACCAGAGACCCCCCACAGAAGACCCCCAGAGACTCAGACCGCGTGCGTAATGATTATGTAAATGTAGTAATTAGTTCTAAGAAATAGAATGAGTATGTATAATCATTTCTGGACATTTAATGCATATGTATATGATAGAGCAATATAAACTTTAGATGATGCAACAAACGGTGTGCACGTTGGGTGGAGCTATCCCCCGTGTACCCGGTGCCGTAATAAAGGGAATGCCTGCTTCTTAATGCTACATTGGTGTTAAGGAGTTTTTCTCCTGATTTCAGCGACAGTTTTGGCGACCCAGATGGGACCCTGCTTCTGAACCTCGACGGATCCGTGGGATCGCAGGACCTCCAGCCAGCACCGAGGGATTCTCAGGGAGAACCTCCGATCCCCGGACCGAAGAGCTCTGAGCAAGACCCCTGGGAAGGTAAAGGCATTCCTTTCTTTAAAAGGTTGGGTTGCCTGCCCATCAGATGTGGCGAAAGCCCCACAGGGTTGGGCTATAGAGATAGCTCAAGGGGAAGGTAAGGTTATAGTTCTGCCAGTCTCTGGAACACCCGGGTTGGTATTTGTGTACAATTGTGGGCTGAAGTCCCACAAGGGTGGGTTAGAGTCCCGAATTGTGGATTGAATTACAATTGTGAGTTGAAGTCCCACCAGGGCGGGTTGGAGTCCCGAATTGCTCGATTTGTGTGGTAATTTGACATTTGGAACATTACTGGACTTTGTTTTGTGGATTTTGTGATTATGGGTAACCAAGCGTCGAAAGAGGGGGGGATTTTGAAGATTCACCCCTGGGATGTATTTTAAAGCATTGGAAAGAGGCGGCAGGTCCGCCAGGAGGTACTCTTACCAAAGGACAATTAATTGAATACTGTAATCATTGCTGGCCAATGTATACTTTAGAAGATCAGGAAAAATGGCCTAAAAATGGAACTGTGAACTACAGTACTATATTATAATTAATGTTGTTTTGCCGAAGAGAGGGGAAATGGGATGAAGTAAAGTATGTAGATTTGTTTTTCGCATTAAGAAACCACCCTGAGTGGCAGAAAGATTGTGGAATGATTCCAAAGGATCCAATGATACTAGCACTAGAGAAGGAGAGAAAGGGTCGAAAGTTGAAAAGATGTTGTTCTGCTTGTAGTATTGGAAAGAGGTGTTTAAGGTGTGAACAGGAGGAGGAAGAGGATGTGGAGTTGTCAGTCGTCCCCCCGACAGATGTTGGGGGGGATGTCGAGGATGTTGTTGGGGAGGCTGAAGAGGCAGAAGGATTTAGCCCGATTACGGGGAGAACAAAAGGATGACAAGGGGAAGTGGGGGAGGTTTTACAGGCTCCCCTTCAGCAGGTGGTTGGAAATACCAGACCTGTGACAGTTAAAGTGCCTTTCTCTATAACGGATTCAAGGTCCTGGAAGAAAATAGCAGGGAACTATAGAGAGGATCCGGAGAAAGTGGCATAAGTGTTTGAAACTATAATTAGGACTCAGGATCCAGACTGGAATGATTTGCAGGTAATATTAAACAGCCTGCTGGATAGTACTGAAAAGAAGATGGTATTAAATGTTGCTCGGAAACAGGCGGAAGGAAGACATGCTGGTGGGGATTTGCAGAGAACGCTAGATCAGAATTTTCCTGCTACAGACCAGGGGTGGGTTCCTAACCAGCCAGGACCTCGGGGACTTTTAACAAGATATCAGAAATGGATATTGTATGGTGTAAAACATGGTATGCCAAAAGCAGTTAATTGATCTAAGCTATATGGGGTCAAACAAGAACCAGCTGAATCCCCATCTGCTTTTATGGAACGATTAAAGGTTATTGCCAGAAAATATACCAAACTGGATCCTGAGAAACCAGAGGAAGCACAGCAGCTAGCTTCAATTTTTATGGGACAATCGGCTCCAGACATTATATATGCCGACGATACAAAACTGGGAGGAGTGGCCGATACACCAGAGGGCTGTGCTGCCATTCAGAGACACCTGGACAGGCTGGAGAGGTGGGCAGAGGGGAACCTCCTGAAGTTCAACAAAGGCAAGGGCAGGGTCCTGCCCCTATGGAGGAATAAACCCATGCACCAGAACAGGCTGGGGGCTGACCTGCTGGAAAGCAGCTGTGCAGAGAAGGACCTGGGAGTGCTGGTGGACACCAAGTTAAGCATGAGGCAGCAATGTGCCCTTGTGGCCAAGAAGGCCAATGGTATGCTGGGGTGCATGAGGAAGAGTGTTGCCAGCAGGTCGAGGGAGGGGATCCTCCCCCTCTCCTCAGCCCTGCTGAAGCCATAGATGGAGTACTGTGTCCAGTTCTGGGCTCCCCAGTACAAGAGAGGCATAGAGCAACTGGAATGAGTCCAGTGAAGGGCTACAAAGATGATTAGGGGACTGGAGCATCTCTCTTATGAGGAAAGGCTGAGAGAGCTGGGCCTGTTTAGCCTGGAGAAGAGAAGGCTGAGAGGAGATCTTATCAATGTGTGCAAGTGTCTGAAGGGAGGGTGTCGAGAGGATGGGACCAGACTCTTGTCAGTGGTGCCCAGTGACAGGACGTGAGGCAACAGGCACAAACTGAAACACAGGCAGTTCCATCTGAAGATGAGGAAAAACTTCTTGACTGTGAGGGTGACAGAGCACTGGAACAGGTTGCCCAGAGAGGTTGTGGAGTCTCCTTCTCTGGAGATATTCAAAACATGCCTGGATGTAATCCTGTGCAATGTGCTCTAGGTGACCCTGCTTGAGCAGGGGGGTTGGACTAGATGATCTCCAGAGGTCCCTTCCAACCTCAGCGATTCTGTGATTCTGTGATAAGAAGGAAACTTTAAAAATTAGAAGGGGCAGATTCGAGAGATCTGGGAAAAATGTTAGAAGTGGCCTGGAGAGCTTTTAATAATAGGGAAAAGGAAAGAGAAATGCGACATGTTCAGAGGGAGTACCTGAGAGAAGGGAGAGTGGTTGCTATTTTAACCAGGGCTCCTGAAAGAGCCTATAGAAAGGGAAGGCACAAGGGGAGCGGGGGGAGTTACCAAGGTGTGAGAAGAGTTAGGGGAAGGGGAAATTTGCCTCCTTTTGTGCACCCCCGACTTGTGGAAGATCAGTGTGCAATCTGCAGAGAAAGGGGGCATTGGCAGAGGGAATATCCTCAGGCTGGGAAGTCAGACCCAGCCCTGCGAGCCATCAACCTCATGACATTAAACGATGAATCCTGAAGGGGACCGGGGGAATCATCCCCAGCCAAACCCCTGGTTACACTGAGGCTGGGAAATGATGAAGTAGAATTTTTAGTTGATACAGGAGCCACTTACTCTGTACTTAATACTTGTAAAGGAAACTTTAGCCATGAAACTGTAAGCGTTGTTGGTGCTACAGAGAAACAAGAAAATCGGCCCTTTTTGCAGCCTTTGAAATTTAAATTGGGAAAACAATGGGTGACTCATTAATTTTTAGATATGCCTGAATGTCCGATGCCCTTGATGGGTAGGGATTTATTGGATAAGTTAAACGCACAGATAATCTTTAAAAATGGAGAGGTGCAATTACTAATACCTGAAGCCAAAGCTGTGGAAGCGAGAATTTTTATGTTGCAGAGCACGCAGAAACTGGAGGAAGAGATTCCTGCTGAAGTGGAGGATGCAGTAATACCAGTTGTATGGGCTAGCTGAATTCCAGGTCAGTCTAAATTGGCGAAACTGGTGAAAGTTGTTCTAAAATTTGGAGCTAAACTGGTAAGACAAAACCAGTACCCTATTAAGTGGGAGGCTAGAAAAGGGTTGGAAGAATTAATAACTAAATTTTTGAATTATGGATTATTGATAGACTGCAAATCAGAATATAACACCCCAGTATTACCAATAAAAAAACAAAATGGCAAGGAATATAGGTTGGTTCAGGATTTAAGAGCCATGAATCAGATTGTTCCAGATATTCACCCAGTGGTGGCTAACCCATATACCTTGCTGACATCCCTGAAGGAGAACCATAAATGGTTTACTGTACTTGATCTCAAGGATGCCTTTTTCTGCATACCTCTAGACAGTCAGGCAATATTAGCTTTTGAATGGGAAAGCCCCACCACCGGACTTAAAACCCAACTTACTTGGACGGTGTTACCTCAGGGGTTCAAAAACAGTCCAACAATATTTGGCAATCAAGTGGCCAAGGAACTGGAATCATGGAAAAAGGAAAATCTGGAAGGAACAATACTGCAGCATGTGGATGACATTTTGTTGGCTGCGGAGACTAAGGGAGAGTGCCTACAGATGACCATAAGCCTGTTGAATTTCCTAGGACAAAGAGGATATCGTGTGACAAAAAGTAAGGCTCAAGTAGGGAAAGAGACTGTGATTTATCTAGGTCTTGAGATTTCACAGGGACAACAAAGACTGGGAACTGACAGAAAAGAAGCAATCTGCCAAACTCCAGAACCAAGAACTGCATGAGAGCTGAGGGCATTCTTGAGTATGGCCGGATGGTGCCGACTGTGGATTCCCAGCTATGGGCTATTAGTAAAATTCTGAAAGGTATGTATGTAGTATGAAATTCTGAAAGGGTCAAATGAGAATTACATATTATGGCCCCCCAAATGCCAAGTGGCTTTCAGGGATCTAAAGAAGGCCCTGATGTCAGCACCTGCATTGGGACTGCCTGATTTGTTTAAACCTTTTGAGCTATTTGTACATGAACGACAACATCTCACCTTGGATGTGCTGACTCAGAAATTGGGAACGTGGAGAAGAGCTATGGGATATTTCTCCAAACAATTGGACAGTGTGAGTAAAGGATGACCAGGGTGTTTACGTGCTGTAGCTGCAACTGTTCTTTTAATCCAAGACGCTAGAAAATTAATGGTAGGACAAAGAATCGTAGTATATGTTCCGTATATGGTAATTTCTGTCTTAGAACAAAAGGGGCGACATTGGCTGTCTCCCAGCCGTATGCTCAAATATCGAGTTATCTTGCTGGAACAGGATGATGTGGAAATGAAAACTACCACAGCAATCAACCCGGCGATGTTTTTGAACTCAGAAGTAAGGGACCCTGAACCCTTGCACCATGATTGTCTGCAAACCATTGAGCACGTGTATTCAAGCAGACAAGATCTAAGAGATGAACCGTCAACTAATCCTGATTTGGAGCTGTTTACAGATGGTAGCAGCTTTGTGCGAGATGGGAAACGGATGGTCAGATATGCAGCGGTCACCACGACACAGGTAATAGAGGCTGGGGCCCTACCCATTAACACGTCAGCCCAGAAGGCGGAATTGATAGCATTGAAGCAAGCCCTGAAAATAGCTGAAGAGAAAAAGGTAAATATATGGACTGACTCAAAGTATGCATTTGGGGTAGTCCATGCACATGGGGCTATCTGGAAGGAGAGAGGATTGCTGACGGCTCAAGGATCACCTATTAAATACAAGGAAGAAATTCTCCAGCTTCTACAGAATATTCAAAAACCTAAGGAAGTGGCAATAATGCATTGTAAGGCACATCAATTTGGACAAACCACAGTAAATGTGGTTAATCAATTAGCTGATAAAACTGCCAAAGAGGTGGCTGGACAAGGCATCCTTGCATTGGTACCAGTAAAACAGGTGAAGCTCCCAAATCTGAAACCTAATTACGGTGAGGCAGATCAACAATTAGCATCACTGTTAAAAGCAACCCCAAAGGGAGAGGGCTGGTTAATAACTCCTACAAAACAAGTCATTGTTCCACAGCAGATAATGACTGAAATTATAAAAAAGAGACACGAAGAAACACACTGGGGTAGTGAAGCTATGATTTCTAATCTTCAAAATTCGATTGTATGTGTGGGAATGACTGGAATAGTGAAATCTGCAATGGCAAAGTGCCCTGTTTGTTTAAAAATTAATCCTATGAACAGGAAAAGACCACCCCCGGGGACCACTAAGCAAGGAAGTTCCCCTGGAGATTATTGGCAAACTGATTTCTCTGAATTACCAAGGCAAGACGGTTATAGATATCTTAAGGTATTAGTTGACACCTTCTCAGGATGGCCAGAAACTTTTCCCTGTCGCACCAATAAAGCTAGGGAAGTAACTAAAATATTGCTCAAAGAAATAATACCATGATTCGGGGTACCAATAGGAATGTCCTCTGATCGGGGCCGCATTTTGTGGCAAATATAGTCCAACGGCTAAGCAAAATTCTTGGTATCAAGTGGGATTTGCATACCCCGTGGAGACCACAATCGAGCGGGAGGGTGGAAAGAATGAATCAAACTTTAAAGCAATAACTCAGTAAGATATGTCAGGAAACTTCTTTAAGATGGCCGCAGGCCCTTCCACTGGCTCTTTTAAGAATCAGAATACAGCCAAGATCAAAAAGTAAGATTAGTCCTTATGAGGTATTATATGGAAAACCATACCAAGCGCCGTTGATTCCAGGGGAGATACATGTAAAGGGAACAACAGATTTAGTGTTATATCTGATTTCTTTAGGGAAAGTCCTTGTGGCTCTGTGACGGCATATTGTTTTGACAGGACCGCTCACATTGGACACTCCTGTCCATCAGTATGAACCCGGAGATTTCGTATACGTAAAAACGTGGAACTCCAAACCTTTATAAGAGAGGTAGAAAGGACCTTTCCAGGTACTCCTAACTACTTACACTGCACTCAAGGTAGAAGGGATCGAACCTTGGGTTCATTACACTCGAGTTAAGCCACCAACTCTGCTGAAAGAACCTCAATGGAAGGTCATTCCATCAGATAAGAATCCTCTTCAAATAAGAATGCAGAAAATAATTTGAAGCCCAGGAGCTGGGAATGTTATTGAATTATTTGTAGTTTTGCTTGTTTCGGGCCCTGGAAGTATTGCTGAATTGTTTGTAGTTTTTGCTTGCTTTTACATTAGAAAGTTAAGAGTTAATTGATTAATCAAGCATGAGAACTAATCAACAGATTATTAGTATTTTAATTGGGATAGCCATGACGTTAACTGACTGTTCAGTCAATCAGGGAAGAAACCATGAAAATCTTTACGAAGAGGCAAAAAATACGATTGGCAAAGAAGTTGCATGTGTCAGACTGCTGGATATGTTCACAGGTAATGTTGGGAGGGGAACAGGATTTCCTTTTAAAAGCACCCCTCTAGGATAGTCAGAATATTGTACTAACCTCAACTGAAAAAGCAGTAGAGGAGTGGGAAAAACAAAAGAAGTCCTCTTCCTCAGGGTGGAATTGTTTCACTTCATGGCTACCAAACTCAACCTGGTTAAAAGAATTGTTTGTAATAATTATAGCCATAGTTGTGGTGTGCATTTTGTGCTGTATTATGATCCAATGTTTACCTTTAATTATGTTATGTTGTACCCAATTGTGTGTACCTGAAGGTCGAAAGTATCATCAGAATTATGCAATCTAGGTGAGACTCCCAAAGAGATCTTGAGATCTTACTTTGGAAGTCTCAAAGGGGGGAACTGTTACCAAAAGGCTCCAGACAAGAAAGAGTCTCAAAGGAGGGGGGAATGGGGGAACTGTTACCAGCTTGGACAGGAAGGAGTCTCAACAGGAGCTTCAGACAAACATAGCCAAGGACACAGGTGCAGCTGGGACTGATACATCCTGAGAAAGTACAGATAAACCAGCAGAAGCCGGTTGGAGCCAAGATTAGGACCAAGACAGCTTTTCTCAAACAAGGAAGCAGGCCAAGTTGAGACCATGTATGAAAAAGTAGAGCAAAGTTCATGGCAAGATGTTGAGTGACACCTCTTCTGACACCACTAGGGACCACCAGAGACTCCCAGAGACTCAGACCGCATGTGTAATGATTATGTAAATGTAATAATTAGTTCTAAGAAATAGAATGAATATGTATAATCATTTCTGGACATTTAATGCATATGTATATGATAGAGCAATATAAACTTTAGATGATGCAGCACATGGTGTGCACATTGAGTGGAGCTATCCCCGTGTACCCAGTGCCGTAATAAAGAGAATGCCTGCTTCTTAATGCTACATTGGTGTTAAGGAGTTTTCCTCCTGATTTCAGTGATACTTCTACCTTCTATTTCTTTCTTTTCTTTTTTTTTATAGGTATTTTTCAACAATTTCCCAATTATGCTAATTGTCACAAGCCCATTCTCCTGAGAAGTTGGGACTCGAGTTCACTCCATGCCTCTGTAAATGATTGGTGATACTACTTGCCATCCTACCAACTATGCCACAGGGCAGGCAACAGTGGGTGCAGCACCTGGGGTCCTTTCAGGGCACTGGCAGCAAAGTAATATGTGACCTATATAATATATGATATATAGATGAAATAGTTAGCAGCATAATACAGGTAATCAAAGGAGAATGCCATAAATGAGATAATGCATGAGGGAAATCCTCTGCTTTAATTCACATTAACCAAAGGGAGAAGGTTTTGCTCCCACTGGGTTGTAGCGACCCTGGTGAAATATGTCTTCTTCACATCTTGCTTGGATCATTTTTTCAGACACTTCTTTTTTGCTGTCCCTTTTCTGTCCTGGTTCGGTCTCAAGTCACTCTTGATAAAGCCTGAATATGCACTATGCAATGCATAAAGCATCTCCATAATCCTTTCAAAAGTCCAGCAATGTCTTTTGCTTCTACAACATCCTCTCGCCCATCCTCTGCCTTGGCAATTGCAAGGCGATATACAAAGCTGTGGAGGACACATGGCTGTACCTCTGACATTGTGAGAAACCCTAGAAATCGAGGGAAAAAATAAGTGTCTTTTGTTTTTTTCTTCTCTGTCTCCTTCTACCTTTTCACTTTTTCCAGAAAGCAAAGCCTATTTCTTTGTTTAGTGCTTGAGGACTCTGCTGGAGAGATCCTTGTTGGCTGAGGGCTGGGCATTGCTTGTTTTCTGCTTGGTGCCTTGGTTTGGAAAAAGAGAGCTCAGCCAGCCCTTTGCTCAAACACATCTCAAGAGGTCCCGCTGTTCAAACAAAGGATGTGCTTGACTGCAGTGGGAAGAAGTTCATTTTACAAATGTTCAGTTCTGCAGAATGGTGCCGCAGGAAGAGTCTTCTCCCCCCTTGAAGGAGTTGCCCTTCCTGGTTTTGCTAATTCCAGCTTCACAGCTGGCTCCACTGCTTTTTGAGAAGGCACTGTGATGCAGGAGGAGAAGTGTGCTCACAGGGAGAGATCTTATTAATTCATTTTTCCAGAGCGGGTCTTCCCGAGGAGCCCTTCTGTAGGTCCATCTGGACTCACGTTCTTGGTCTCACCGGTCAGTGGACCTGAACTTTCCAGCTGTTTCAGGACTCGGGTCTGTGTCCAGATTCACACTTAGCCCATGGCAAAGGCAAGCTGATGCAACCTGATGCAGCTCACTTGCTTTGCAGGCTCTGCTAATGGGCGCTAGAATAACATGCACACAGATGAATGCCGGAGCTCAGGGGCATCTTGATGCGCAAAAGGAGCACGGTTCTGAGTTTGAAATCTCCTTAAAAAATAAGCATTTCACCCTGAAATGATTTCAACACCTACCTTTCTTCTTTACTAACTGGGTCAGGTGAAAAAATGTCACCAAAATGTCACCAAATGACACTTTCCTGTCCCCAAAATAGTAATGTGCACATGTGGGTTCCCAAAGCTGTTGAGCCCCTCCAGAAGGAGGTGCCTTTCATTGAGGTCCATGTTTGCACCTTCACCATGACTTGAATTTATGGGGCTTTTACGTCAGGTCCTTGCCAGCCGCAGTGAGCTGCCATGTCATTCCGAGAAGCTTCTTTGTGAGTAAGAGAGGAGGCACGGAAAAGGGGTGATGTTTTCTTGGAAGTGGAAGATGTTGGCTGAAAATCTGTAAGGGGAATAACCTCTTCACTGGAAATCTTTCTGAGAAAGTCTGTTTTTTCTGAGGGATTTTCGAAGCGCTGTTTTGACATCCTTGTTCCGCAGGCTGTTGAGCAGCGGAGTGAGAATGGTGTAGGCAACTGAGATCACCGCATCCTTGTCCGATGAGTAGCTGGCGTTGGATCTCAGGTAGATGGAGCACGCACAGCCGTAGTGCACGACCACCACCATCAGGTGAGCGCTGCAGGTGGAGAAGGCTTTGCGCCTGCCTGTGGCTGAGGGGATCTTCAAGATGGCGAAGAGGATGAAGAGGTACGAAATAAGGATCAGCGTCAGCGGGATCAGAAGGACGAAGATGGCCAGCGTGAAGACAACGGCCTCGCTGAGATTGGTATGAGCAAAGGCCACACTGAGGACCGGGGCGATGTCACAGAAGAAATGGTTGAGTTTCCTGGAGGCCCGGAAGGGCAAGCAAAATACCAAGGTGGTATCGGCCTGGGCGACCAGCAAGCCGATGAGAGCAGAAGCGATCACCAGCTGAACACACACTCGCTGGGTCATGATGCTGTTGTAGTGCAGGGGGTGGCAGATGGCCACAAAGCGATCGTAGCCCATGGCGGCCAGGAGGAAGGAGTGGGAACACCCCAAGAAGAGGAAGAAGTACATCTGCACAGCACAGCCCAGGAAGGAAATGGCTTTCCTCTCTGCCAGCAAGTCTACCAGCATCTTGGGGACAATGACAAAGGTGTAGCAAGTCTCCAGAAACGACAAGTCAGAGAGGAAGAAGTACATGGGCATATGCAGGCTTGGATCAAGCCTTATGATGGTCATGATAGTGGCGTTTGTGCTCAGAGTGACCAGGTAGAGCAGCAAAAAGACCACAAAGAGCAGCTTCTGCAGCTCTGCCAGGTTGGAGAACCCCAGGAAGATGAAGTCCGTGGCCAGGGTTCGGCTGTCATCTTCCATGGAAGCGAAAGGCTTTCTCTGAATGCTGGGCAGGAAGAAAAGCAGCACCCATCTCACCAAAGGTGCAAGGAGCTGTAGTGACAAAGAGAATCTGCTAGTGTCCCTCCTCAAAAGCCCTTTCCTGGCCTCTCCCTCCCCATGCTGGTTGCCCTCCTGGTGCATATGGGCTACTGTGCTTTGGTTGAGGACGCACAGCAGAAGGAGGGTGCGGTGGGCAGCACCTTGCCCTCCTGAGAGCAAGCTGGTGGGTGCAGCAAGCCAGGTTGGAACAGGGATGCCTGGTGCCTTCTCTCATGTGCTGGGGGGCAGCTGTGAGCTGCATCAGTGTGCTGACTGAAGCTCTCCAAGAAAGCCCAAAGGGGAAGAGCCATTTCTCATCTTTGCAGTGTAGAAAGCGGGATTGCCTACCGATGTGCACGTGCTGCAGGCAATCACTCTCAGCAAGGGCCTGAAAGCTGCAGCCAGAATGGTGGGGAGAGGAGGCGGGTTTGCCAAAGGCTTTCTTGTCAGCTGTGGAGTTGCAAGACAGAAAATGCCAGTTCAAAGCCTCTCACACACAAAAGGGCTGTGCGAGCTCTTGGGGACACGTGCAGAGCTGTGAACGCTGAAGCGTCCAAGCTGCCATGAGTGATGCTGCCCTGAGCAGCTGGAGGAGCAGAGCAGGGAAAGGTAGGGGGTTTGAGCAGTGCAGCCAGCTCCCACTGCTGATCTGCACAGACTGGCTCAAGCCATGGGCTGTGTGCGTTGTCTGCATGCACACGCAGGCTCCTGGATGCCTTGGGCTAGCGGTGGGCATGTTGGGATGTTCCCTTTCACGCCTGAAGGGCAACAGTGCAAGGGGTCTTGTGTGAAGGAGGCTCAGAGCCTCTCTTCCTTCAGCACAGGGCAGATTCGCACCAGGATGGTGGGGTCTAATCAAGACTCTGCTACAGGTCCTCCCCCTCCCTCCCTTGTGAAGAGTAAGGCTGCAGAAAGGAAAGCTGTGGAGCCAGGGGAAAGATGAGCCCGGAGCCCTACCTGCACTGTCCAGAAGGAAGTTCAGGCATGGAGCAGGCTTGCAGCCCTCTGCACACTTGTAGCTGGAGGCAGCCCCAGCCTCTCTGAGAGACCCTGTCCTGTCCTTGTGGGTAGGGTGGCAGCAGCTTTGAGCTCTTCCAGGAGACTGAGGTACGTGCTCATTAAGGACTGCTGTGTCCTCACCTGGGGACAGGCATCATTAGTTGGTTGCAATGGGCATAATTAAGGATCGACCTCTGTGAGGCATCCTGGCAATATCCTCAGCAGCTCTCAGCAACGAATGTGTGCTGATCTCAAGACACAAGGCCTTTTCCTAAGCAATAGCTAGGATCAAGCAGGCACCTTTAGTCCTTCCTTTCTTGCTGAAAGCGGGCAAAAAAAAAGTTTCTTTGGCAACAGTGGCCTTGCCCTTCATTGCTCCTTTCCACCCCGTCACAGCCCACCACCTCTCCACTGCACCGGGACAGTTGCCCGGGGTATATACTGGGACTCAGTGTGGACTGAGGTGTGATGGGAGAGCAGCAGGAGTGTGTTCAAGAAGTAGCACTGCCCAACCCTCGGTGAGAGCCGTCTGTCCTCATCTTGACTTGTATGAAATGCACAGCTCTGGGGCACAGCTCTTCTCCTGAGAGAGGTGCCAAATGCAGGCCAGGGGCTCACTTCTTGCAAGATCCCATTTCTCTCTGCTGGGTCAAGTATAAATGTATGTGCTGCGGTGAGGGGAGATGAAACCATGTGTGTTACCAAGAAACCATGGCTGAGCACACAGCAGCCCATGCCAGGTGCTTGCTAGGGGCTATGAGACACTGCTGGAGAGGAGGAGGAAGGTGAAGCAAGAGCTTGCATTCACTAGGAAGGACGCCTCCATGTGCCCGTTGGAGGTGGAGCAACCACTGGCTGAGCAGATCATTGGCTCTTGGGTCTCTGTTCTCCACACTTGAGAATGTCACCTAGGTGCAGACAAGGAGGTGTTGCACCAACTCACCGCTAGCCCCCCCAAGCTCTCAAGCCCTTGGGCATGGAGGGGTTGGGGGAGGACCATCTGCTGAGATGTGGGTGTCCACAGCATAGGCCCCTATGCTGAGCGGGTCACCCTGGCCTGTCTTGAGTGGAGCCTGCAGCAGAGATTTCACCAGAATGTGAAAGGAGGTCAGTGCAGCTGGTGGAAAGAGGACACCCACCCTTGATCAGGGGCTTGATGCTCTCAGCTCCACTGGCAATGTGATACAACCTGGCCTGACTGTGGGCAGACCCAGCATGCTCCCTTGCTGCTGCTGCTGCTGCTTGGGATGCCTCATCTGTGCCAGGGTGTCCTGGGACCCTCCAGGCCAACTTGGCCTGCATGGTCTTGTCTTCCAGAGCTCTCTCAGTTTCCTGAGAGCTTCTTCCTTCAAGGACCTCTCCTAGGCCTCCAGGCATCTTTGTTGTCCTCCTCTGAGTTGAGGTGGGCAGGAGAGGTGGATCAGTTTGGAGCTGGGTTGCCCAGAACTGTCTCCTGTGCTGGAGCTGAAGCTGACCTGGACACACTGCCATCATGCATACTCAGAGAGTCTGTGCAAGGTTTGGCAAGGGTATGGCTGGCACGTGCTGCTGCTTTTGACTTCCATGTCTGGCTGCCTGCTTTTCCAGCCCCCTGAGGGAAGGGGTTCAACATGCACCTGGAGCAGTTCTGGACACCCAGGACTTGGGGAGGGGAACCAATTCTCCCAGGGACTCTTGTCCCATGTCCCCAGACCTCTCCAGACTGGCTAATGTTAGGACACGGTAAGGCCAGACCCTGGAGTGGGCTAGTTGCTGAGATGCTCTTGGCTGTCCTGACTTGCCCTTGAAGGAGATGGAGACTGAGGGTGTGCATTGGCATGAAGTTGTCTCAGAGGAGGCTTCGCATTTCTCTCTGCATTCAGGCAGCTCCGTATGAGCCATGCATTGACAGGGAAGCTGGGGAATCTGGATCTTGGTGAGAAGGTGCTGAAGTAAGTTGTTCTCTCCTACTCATGCACATGCTAAGACAATCTTTGCCAAGCACTCAGAATGTCATATACCTGGCAGAGCACCAACTAGCTAGGTACAATCCCGGGGAGCTTGATCAGATAGTCACACTGAGAAATCTGAGGGGAGACCCTCTGACTAGAGTCTTATTGAGGGCATTAAAGATCTGCTTTGGAGCTGATCCCCTGGGCTGTCTGGGTTGTCAGTGCAGGATGGACTGTAGCAGAAGACCCACCACATCCTAAAAGTGGGCACCTGAGCCTGGGAGGTGAATTGTGCCCGGACTGCATGGCCAAGCTCTTCCCTGGCCACCTGAGGAGTCCAGTGAACCAGCTCAGGTAGAGATACTTCCACTTGGGACTTCTGGAGTTAGGTGAACTGAATCCTAGCCCTACATGTAGAGTAGGAAACCAAAGGAGCGAGATCTGCCTGCCCACCCATGGGTTTCCACTGGAGTCCTGGGCTGCCCAGAGCATGACCCTCGAAAGGCGGTGAGAAAGCCCTCCCACCCCCCGCCTTGTTATTTTGGGTTCATTATTGTATTTTTCAGAAATAGGCTTAAAATACAGTATTGCACTACCTCAGGCCCAAAGAGAGGCCCTATGGTACGCCAAAGAGCCCTTTGTTGTGTGTGATGGGGCATTGGGGTGATGGCCAGGAGCTTGCCGGGAGATGCCCCCTCCTGGCTGGGCTATTCAAGCACGGTCCTGAGCTCCACTCTGCGAGGAGAGCTGACTTGCCAGCATGGCACACAAGGAAGGTGACACTGTGCCAGGGAAACCTGGGGAAGAGCTGCTGAAGCCAGGGACCGTGCAGTGCTGACCTCCCATTTGGATATACAGCGAGCTTCTTGTTTTGGAAATGGTCTTGCGTCGGATGCCTGGCCTCTGGAGACCTCGAGGAGGGACCCTTGTCTTGTGGCTCTGCACGGACACTTCCTTCAAGCCCTGGTGTCAGGCTCATAGAGGGGCCGGACTGCGGGCAGGACTCCAGTGCCTCCCTGTACTTCTGTGCCAGGCTGCTTGCAAGGGGAAGGGAGCACTGGATAGGTAGTCCCCACTGTGGGCTGGGCACCTGCATTCCAATCTTTGGAGCTACTGATGTAAAAGCCAGGCAGCATCTGGCCTCGGATAACAGGGCTCAGTGCAGTGCCTCCCCCCACCCCGGGGAGGGATGAAAGCTATTTAAATCCTTCTGTACAAGCCATGCCTGTGGGCATGCTGGAGATGGAGAGGAGAGGAGCATGGGATTGTCATGGGGCTGACGCGGCTGGGGGTGGTGGGTCCATCCTTCCTGGAAGAGCAAGTGCTCGCCACTTCATCATCGCTGCCTTCCCCTTCTGAAGCCTGGAGGGCAGAAGCGGTAGCAGAAGAAACAGGCAGAGTTTTAAAGGTATTTTTCTCACCCTTTGGCTCCCTCTTATCTGATGAGGGATTGTACGGGCTTGTGGTGACGATTGCCATTAAAAGTCAAGCAGTACAAACTCTTTCCAGCTCATGGTGCAGAGCCGGTAAGTTAAAATGCTGTATGTCAGGTGAGGTCCTGGGTAAAGTCTGACTTTTCTTTTTCTTTTTCTTTTTCTTTTTCTTTTTCTTTTTCTTTTTCTTTTTTCTTTTTTTTCTTTTTCTTTCTTTCTTTTTTTTCTTTTTCTTTTCTTTTCTTTTCTTTTTTTTTTAAGGTGAGATGCCTGGGCCAGAGTTTTCTCCAAGAGCAGCCAGGGTTAGAATCTCATTGCTTGCAGTGAGATCCAGACCACCCCTTATGTGTGGTCCATGTAGGAGAGTGGCATGAGGCAACGCAGTGCAGGGAAGCAATTCCTACAGTGCTGGGATGATGACCTCAAACTGCATCTCCTCTAATTTCCAGCATCCCTGCTGTCCATAGACATCCCCCCACATCTGGTGATGTAGGGCTCCTCTTTGACAGCGAAGGGGAGAGGCACTTCTGGAATGTAAGTCACCTCCTTCGAAGGTAAATGACTGATGGGATCAGAGGAATCGCCATGCGAAATGCTTGTTCCCCTCTAGAAGGAGAAGAAGAGACACAGCTCAGGTAGAGACACAGAAACGGTGGACATCCAGAATTAGGTGAGATGGATTTCCCCCCCTCACCCAGAATAAATAGTGTCCCCACCCATGTCCTCTCCAGAAAGCCTCATGAGCAGCTACAGTGGCTGCAGATCCTAGGCAACAGCAAGGTGCTGAAATGTGATATTGTTGTGCCAATAAAAAAATGTTAGAGAAATGAGCATCAGTTTTCACAATATTTCCTGTGGGAGATAAAAGGCAGGAATTTATGTCTGATGTAGATGCTGTTTTCTCTGCTGAAAGCCGATCTGATGGTACTGCTAAATGTTGTTGCTGTTATGCTTTTTTTATGCTGTTATGCATTTCTCCTTTATGTTTGGCTTCATGCATTCTTTCCTCCTGACGGCAATGGGCTATCTGTCACCGCTTGCGTTACAGCACTGTCATGACCTCCTGAGTATGTACTCGGCTAGTGGCTGCCTCGTGGGGGGGAGGAGGTTTCCTGGGGTTGCTGGTGGCTGGCGCTGTGTTCCAGTTACCCTTCTGCTGGTCCCACTGAATCGACCATTTCTTCTGCCACCTGTCCCCCATCCTCCAGCTGGCTTGTGCTGGCAGTGATGTGTTTTGGTTTAACTTCTCGTGCTGTAAATTCAGCATCATGCAGAGGCAAGAGCAACTGCAGCTCTCAGCCATCTCAGGGGCTCCTGTGCCCTGAAGGAGGAGACACGGGCAGCTGCTCAAGGAACAGCAGGTGAATCAGGCTGAGAACTGGTGCAAAACACTTGCCCTGCTGTAGGCACACTGGCTAGTCTTCTCACGTGGCACACTTACACACAGCTTTTAGTGCAATAGGGAAAAGGCCATTCAGATGTGCTTTCAGCCGACAAAGAAACAGATCCTGGGTGAAGGTCATTGATCTTCTATTAGTCCACCTATAGCTTGCAGAACGGTAAAATTTCTAGGGTTTAATATCCACGATGTGCAACAACTACACTGATTTCACAGAGACCATGATGATGATGACATACCAAAAAGGAAAACAAACAAACAAAAAAACCACACACCCACACACGAAAGGATCTCAGGAAAGTTGTGTGGCAGCTCTTGTCTGCCCATTTTATCCTGTAAGTGCACGGGAACCCTCAACCTCGCAGACCTCAAAAGGGGGCTGTTTTTCTCACAGTGTGCGATCACACTGAAGTCATTGCCTCAGGGTGCAAAAACTGGTGGAAAGGGCTAAAAAGAGGCAGTCTAGAGCAAGTCTAGTGCCAATTTATGGTGTTCCTACAGATCTCGACATAACTTCAACGTAATCAACAACAGAAAGGTGACTTTGTCTCCTGCACAGCTAGATGAGATGCATCTGACTTTTCCAGGTGTGGGAATCTGCAGTGTCAGAGCCTACATCCAAGTGAAGGGCCTTAGTCTCCCTTCACGCTCAGTGATCTAGTCCTTGTGGCCACTAGGGTCCCTCTCACACTAAAGCACCTGACCTGCCCATGTCCATTTGTAGAGACACAGAATAATGGATACATAAGACAATAAAGTTTCATTTGAAGATGCGGCTCTGCCTTCCTCTTTCGGTTCCTCCTTCATAAGTTCTTAGAGGAGGGAATTGCACTGACTCCATGTGGCTCGCTAGGTCCGTGGCAGCTGGAGCCATGGAAAAACACACTCTGTCCCCTTTTGCATATAACAAAATCACATTAATTCTATTGCCCAAGCTGCTACTGCAAGACTCATGCACCATGTGCTGCATGTGGCACAAGAGCTATAACTTGAGACGCTTCTGAGCTGATGGACTTCCAGGCGGTGAAGTGTGATGCTCCATCCACATGCTATCTGGCATCATCACCATTTACAGCCCAGCTGCAGCTCCGCCTGGTGGGCTCTGGCTCTCCTCTGCTGCTGCTGAGCCCTGCCAGGGAGCAGCTGCTCCCAGCAAAGAGACCAGAGGAGGTTTCCCCTTGTGCCAGAGAGGTATGGAGAGGCTTGGCTTACTAACTGTCACTACTTACACGGTGTTTTAAGTAGGATAATGGAGTACTTCCCATGCCAGCCATAGCTAGTCCTAAAAAGTTAAAAAAAAAAAAGAAAAAAAGAAAAAAAAAGACTATAGGTATTGGGGACAACAAAAAATTGTCAGTAAAGGAAGTTTACTGTCTTGACTGAAGGCACTGGAAGAAGAGAGACTGGTGGGCCAGTAATAAAAGGTGTTCAGAGAAGAGGAAAGGAGAATGAGAGTGAGAGAAGATCTAGCCTGCTAGATGCAGGCTGTGAGCGTAGCCAGGCTACGAGGAGCTTTGGGCAAGGATGCACTACCGGAGTGACAGTCCCAGCACTGCCCCGGAAAGCTCAGCAGGTTTTGTGCAAATCCTGCTGGATTCAGTTTAAAAAGTCCCAGATGCTCCAGCAAGAGGGTACGAGACCCCCATTGAGATCAGGCCTGCAGGACAGGGCTTCCCTTGGCTTTTCCAATGGGGGACATCTCACAGGGGTTGATGGCATTGCACAGAGGTTGACAGCATCTCACAGAGGTTGACACATGGGGCGGTGTGAGAGGAGCTCTGGCCGTATTGGCTCCTCTGTCTCTGTGCCCAGGTGGTTGCACTCCAGAGCTCGGCCACTTTCCACTAAGCATTGACTTGAAAACCTCAAGCAGAGATTTCTCTTGCAGAGGTCCCCAATGCACAAGGCCTGTCATGAGGCAGCTCTGCATGAGCGTCCCAACACTGCTCACACCAGAGCTTCCTAACAGAGATGAATGGTGTTTTGGACAGAAAGATTCATCCGTTACATCCATGCAAATAACTGTGGGATAGCACACGGTGGTTTTAACACATCTTCCTTCATCCTGCCTGCAGAGAAACTCATTGCAAGGCAGAGGCTGGTCATTCCAGCTCTGACCAGTCACCAACCATCTTTATTTTGCATTTGTAGGTGGATTTTAGCATGAGGAAAGGCACCTCCTCCCTTCCTAATGCCTGCACTGCTGCAAAGGGGGAACAGTGGGAGCTCCCACACAGACACACATCCCCTCCGCCTTTGGGATGCAATGCCCACAGCTGAAGCCAGACAGCTACAGCACAGCCGTGGGAAAGAGCTGCCTTGGGAGCAGGGACTGAGATGCACCCCCTGTGTCCAGGGCTGTCCTTTCCCTGCCTCGCCAAAGCTCCCAGGCACCTCATTGCCAATTTCCCTCCCTGTCAAGGAAAGCTTCATGCCAATTTTGAAATTTGAAATTCAGCATAATTACCGTGGGACTCCAGAGGGACATCTGGCTATACAAACTGTCTTGTCTTTGAATGGTGATAAAAAGGTCCTAAACTGTGTGACTGCATTCTGAAATTCAAAGAATGAATTCCCTTGCCAGAGAAAACAGGAGAGGTGGAAGATTCCACGTGACATGTGGGATCCTCGTGACATGGGGAACAGGAAGAACTAGAGATCTGTGTGTGGTCTCAGGGCCATGATCTCATTGCAATTACAGAGACATGGTGGGATAGTGCACATGACTGGAATTCTGTCATGGATGGCTATGTGCTTTTTAGGAAAGACGGGCCAGGAAGGTGAGGTGCTGGAGTTGCTCTTTATGTGAGAGAGCAACAGGAATGTATCGAGCTCTGCCTAGGGAGTGGATGAAGAGCGAGTCGAGAGCTTATATGTAAGGATCAAAGGGCAGGCTAGCATGGGTGGGTGACACTGTTGTGGGTGTTTACTATAGGCCACCTGATCAGGAAGAGGAAGTCGATGAGGCCTTCTACAGACAGCTGGAAGTAGCCTCACAATCCAAGGCCCTGGTTCTCATGGGGGACTTCAACCACCCTGATATCTGCTGGAGAGATAACACAGCTAGGCACAAACAGTCCATGAGGTTCCTGCAGAGCAGTGAGGATAAGTTCTTGACACAGGTGGTGGAGGAGCCAACAAGGAGAGGTGTGTGCTGCTGGACTTTATCCTAACAAACAAAGAAAGGAGTGGTTGGAGATGTGAAGGTTGGGGGCAGCCAACCATGCAGTGACCATGAGATGGTGGAGTTGAGGATCCTGTGAGCAGGAAGCAGGGCAAGGAGTAGGATCACAGCCCCGGACTTGAGGAGAGCAAACTTTGTCCTCTTCAGGGACCTACTTGGAGGAATGCCATGGGTTAGGGCCCTAGAAGGAAGGGGGGTCCAAGGGAGCTGGTTAATATTCAAGCATCACTTCCTCCAAGTTCAAGAGTGGTGCATCCCTGTGAGTAAGAAGTCAAGCAAAGGGGGCAGGAGACCTGCATGGATAAGCAAGGAGCTCCTGGCAAAACTGAAACAGAAGAAGGAAGTCTACAGAAAGTGGAAAGGGGGACAGGCCACTTGGAAGGAATATAGGAACATTGTCAGAGTATGCAGGGATGCGCTGAGGAAGGCTAAGGCCCGTTTGGAATTAAATCTGGCAAGAGATGTCAAGGACAACAAGAAGGACTTCTTTAAATACCTCAGTAGCAAGAGGAAGACTAGGGAAAATGTGGGCCCTTTGCTGAATGGGGAGGGTGCCCTGGTGACGAAGGATGCAGAGAAGGCAGAGTTACTGAATGCCTTCTTTGCTTCAGTCTTTACTGCTCAGGCCAGCCCTCAGGAATCCCAAACCCTGAAGGCAAGAGAGAAAGTCTGGAGAAAGGAAGACTTTCCCTTGGTGGAGGAGGATGGGGATAGAGATCATTTAAGCAAACTTGACACCCACAAATCCATGGGCCCTGAATGGGTGCACCCATGAGTGCTGAGGGAGCTGGTGGATGTTGTTGCTAAGCCACTCTCCACCATCTTTGAAAGGTCATGGAGAACAGGAGAGGTGCCTGAGCACTGGAAGAAAGCCAGTGTCACTGCAGTCTTCAAAAAGGGCAAGAAGGAGGACCCAGGCAACTACAGGCCAGTCAGCCTCACCTGCATCCCTGGAAAGGTGATGGAGTAGCTCATGCTGGATGTCATCTCCAAGCATGTGGAGGACAAGAAGGTGATGGGGAATAGTCAGCATAGATTCACCAAGGGGAAATCATGCTTAGCCAATCTAATAGCCTTCTCTGATGGAATGACTGTCTGGGTAGATGAGGGGAGAGCAGTGGATGTTGTCTCCCTTGACTTCAGCAAGGCTTTTGACACTGTCTCCCATAACATCCTCATAGACAAGCTCAGGAAGTGTGGGCTGGAGGAGTGGACAGTGAGGTGGCTTGAGAACTGGCTGAAAGGAATAGCTCAGAGGTTTCTGATCAGTGGCACAGAGTCCACGTGGAGGGCTGTAGCTAGCGGTGTCCCCCAGGGGTCAAGACTGGGTCCAGTCTTGTTCAACTTCTTTATCAATGGCCTGGATGAAGGGACAGAGTGAACCCTCAGCAAGTTGGCTTATGATCCAAAACTGGGAGGAGTGGCTGATACGCCAGAGGGCTGTGCTGCCATTCAGAGAGACCTGGACAGGCTGGAGAGGTGGGTGGAGAGGAACCTCATGAAGTTCAACAAAGGCAAGTGCAGGGTTCTGCCCCTAGGGAGGAATAACCCCATGCAGCAGTACAGGTTGGGGGTTGACCTGCTGGAAAGCAGCTCTGCGGAGAAGGACCTGGGAGTGCTGGTGGACACCAAGTTGACCATGAGGCAGCAAGGTGCTCTTGTGGCCAAGAAGGCCAATGGTATCCTGGGGTGCATGAGGAAGAGTGTTGCCAGCAGGTCAAGGGAGGTGATCCTCCTGTCGTAATAGGAGTGATGCACTTCACTCATAAGAGGAAGGCAGCACTATGTTTATTGTAGTAAGACAGCAACTTAAGAAAGTTCAGTCATGAATAAGAACGATTTAACGAGGTTCGATTGGCAAGGTTCATTCAGTTTTTTACTGCATGAAGGACAGGGTTAGATGCATGAGCAATGGAATACCCTCCCGTTGAGTCACGAGGTTCAGACTGGATCCTCTTGCTTTCTAAACTCCTCCAGAGAGGAGCCTGGGTGCGGCTGAATCCAGTCTTAGTCTCAGACTTGGTCAACAGTTTATGTCTAAGGAATTACGTGCACAATTAGTCAGAGCTATAACTCAGGAAAGTTTTGCGAAGTTTGCAAAAGTTCAGCATACTATTAATCACTTACCAAGGATCTGTCACAGGTAAGGAATTTCTCTCAACCTTGAGGAGTAAGCTTGAGAGGCATTCCTGCTCAAGAGGAGGTTCTGCAGTGCAGCCCGCTGCTGTGCAGGAGAGGTCAGTGGGCTCTGGGCTGCCCCCTATTTATGGGAGGGAGATGATTGACTCATAGTCATATTTGCATACTAGACGGGCCTTAGCTGGCGCATGCTCTACTTGCCCCTACATATGTGCTGTTTACAGGGAGGTCAGGTTGAGGGGGAGAGAGCACATCAGTGGTGGCAGGGGGGGAGGAGCACACTGTCACACCTTGCTAAGTTGAGGTCAATGATATTCACTGCTCTCTCTTTATCCCCGAATATTATCACAGATGGCAACCAGGTCGGTCAGGGAAGACTGAGACAAAGAAGGCATTGAGTTCCTCAGTCTTAGCCTTGTCCATTTTCACTAGCTCACCCATCCCTTTCAGCACCGGTCCCCACATTTTCTTTGTTCAGCCTTTTACTACTAATGTAGAGGTAGAAATGCTTCTTGTTGCCCTCGACATCCCTTGCAAGCCTCAACACCAGCTGAGCGGCTCCATTCCTATATGCCTGGGCAACGTTTCTAAATTCCTCCTTTGTAGCCTGACCCTGCTTCCACCTATATACTGGGGGGTTTTTTGTTTGTTTGTTTTGTTTTGTTTGCATTGGAGTTCAGTCATGGGCTCCCTGTTTTGCCCACCTGGTCCCCTGATGCTTCTGCTTGTCTTCCTGAGTACTGGGAGGGACTGTTCTTGTGCTTGGAGGAGGTTGTCCTGGAGGACTTGGCAGCTTCCCTGAACCCCTTTAGGTCCTCCTGCCTCCCATGGGATCCCACCTATCAGTTTCCTGAATAAGGTACCGTCTGCTCGCTTGCAATCTGCTACTCCCTTTCCTCACTCCCCTCAGGATCTTGGACACCACTGTTTCATGGTCACTACACCAAAGTCCTCCACTGTAGCCTTGATCCTCAGCAGCCTCTCTGCAACACCACAGATCCGAGCCCAGGGCAAGCAGCAAACTTCCCTAGGTCACAGGTCAGCTTGCAGATGGGGTCTCTGTCCCCCATAGGAGGGAGTTTCCCATTTGCTGCTTCTTCTTGGTGTGGATGTGTGCTTCAGGCTCAGCTGGCTCTGATGCTTCCTCAGAAAGAGCTTCCAGCCCCTATTCTGCTTCCAGAGCACCAAACTTATTCTGCAGTTGCAGACTTGCAGGTGGAGGAGGAGCCGTCCTCCTGGTGCCAGAAGTCACAAGCTTTCAGCCTTCCCCATCTTGGGAGTCTCCATTTGCCACCCTGCTGAGCACAGCCTCTGGCTTCCCCTCCTGCTCAGCAGTTGAGGGTTCAGGCTCTTGTCTCTGAAAGGTCTTGGAGAAGACCTTTCAGTTGCTTTTGCATCTTCCCAGAAGCTGTGCAGGCTGCTCATCTCCTCCCATAACACAGCTTGGCAACATAGCTCCTCAACCAGCACACACTTCCTGCAGGCAAGGACACTGCTTCCACCTGCCCTGGCACTGGGGACAGGCGCCAGCACTCCTGAAGCCCCAAACCTCTGATATATGGAGTAATTGCTCCAGTCAGTGCTCAGCCACTGCTGAGCAGCCCCTTGCTTTCTTCAGGAAGGTCTCTGGCCCATTTCTGCACGCCCGTCTGCACAAACTGCTGCATCTGTTTGCTGCGCTCAGGGATGGGAAGTGGGTTAGTATTGAGGGACAATGTCAGAGAAGGAGGAAGTCATGTCAGGAGAAAAGCACAACGGACACATCGGTCACTGGGACATGCGGAAATAACCTTTCAGAGCTAATACAGACACTGGCTCCAGAGGAAACATCTCACTCAGCATTTACCAGAGCACAGTGTCACCCTCACCCATTTCTCTGCAAGTCTCACCTGGCAGGAGGCTCCTTTTCTTGCATTTCTGCCCCATCACTTCCTCCAGCTTGGCCCCAGCAAATCTGCTTGGAAAAATATCTGTCATGCCCAAGGAGATGCTTGGCAGGAGGATTTCCTGTAAGGATGAAGCAAGAGGATTCTTCAGACCAGCATCTTTGTGACAGATTCAGCAAGAATGACCTGCACCTGTGCTCGGTTACATGATAACCATATCTGAGGCAGGAAACTGCATTCACTTTGAGTCCTGTTTTCCAGGTCCTAGGCCCTTTCTCATACTGCATCTTGTCCAACTCTGAATTTCTACAACGTTATCCCCTACAGTACTTTTTCCCTTGCTGCTCTATCTAGTCTGTGTGCTGAAAAGAGGGGCTAGTAGGGAGATGTCAGTGACCTGGAAGAGTTTCTGTTTGGGGAATAATTTCACAGGAAGGAAAGAGATTCTTGGATCTCTCCAGTGGTCTCATACACACACGTTTGCTATTTTGGCACCTTCCACTCAATGGCGTTATTTTTGAGATGGTTATGAGTACTTAAGAAAGAAGGGTCAGAATTCCCAACTTTCTCAAAGAAATGACATTTGGCAAATGTCCGAGGTCTTCTCACCATCATCTCTAGGAATTTTTCTATTCAAATTGAAACAGAGATATGCAAACCCATCCAGTGCATACCACTCCAAGCAGAATTCGTTATTCAGCGTGCTGCTATACCCCGTTGCACAAACTCATAAAATGAAAGAGCAGTTTGCAATGGACACCAGGTAGCGGAGTCCAGCGGCAAGCTACAGCCCAGAGGCCTCGACTGCAATTTGGAGTGTCAGGGTGTCCCGAGATCTTGCTCCATAACCAGTCACTCGAGAAAGGGGAAATAGAGACATAAGAGGTGCAGCCTACTATCCCAGACATCCCATTTTAAACTTAGCTCTCATCACTTAGCACTAAGGACAAAAAAAAGCATAGAAACCTCTGTCAGGAGTCAGCAGTTACATTACCTTTTCTGTTCAGGCACTCATCGACCTTTTGCCCAAATTTCTGTTCTTGTTGAGGCTTTATAAAGAAAGTCACAGATTTTTTTGACTGGGTTTCTAGGTGGTGTCTCAGGCTCTAACCTGAGAACAAGAAGACAGAGTCTGAATAAAGGGCACCATCTTCCCTCTGCAGTTTGCAGGAGTAATTGGACACAGTGACATTTTACAGCTTCTGGAAATTCTATCGTTTATGAAAGTTTCCATAAAAAAAGGCTTGAAAAAGTTTATTTGGAAGTTTCCACTGTTTTCACAAGCAGAACATGCAGCATCCTCAAGGATTACATCAGGAAACCAAGTTACACATTAAACAACGTCAGCACCTGCAGAGGCAGAAGAGTTTTCATCAGCCTGTCCCAGGTCTCTGCCATCCTTGTTGTTTATTGCAACACAAATCCTCCTCGCTGCCGTTTAAGGCCATCTCTCATCTCTCACTCATAGTGTCCATGGAGAATGGACCAGTCTTTTTTCTTTGCCAAAATCACTTTTTGCCAGCTTGTCGAGATCATTCTGAATTCTGGTCTCACCCTCCAGCTCATTTTCAGACTCTTCCACATTAGTGTCAGTACATACGTGAAACATCAGCTCCATCCCTTAGGCCATTAATGGAATTATTTAGCATTACCGGACTCCAGATTGAGCTCTGCAGAATCTACTCAACACAGAAATCCATTTTGTCTCCTTCTGTGCAACTTTGACAGAGGAAGGAGGCATTTTATTTATTGGAGCCTCACAAAAGACATGGAAATGTCAAAACCTGATGACTTGTAGGACGTGACCTTTGGTCTACCTTCTGAGAGAGGCTTTCCTTGTACGTTACAGCACAAAGGAAACATCAGCAATTCTCACATTCTGATTTTTATTTTTTGCTATCTCACCCAAAAGAAAGAGAAGCAAGTGGAACTTTACAGAGGATGAGAGCTTCAGTCCTTTATACATAAATCAGCTCTGTCTAATTCGAGGGAGGGTAGGCTGGGAATGTAAAACACAGCGATTCTCTCATGTTACACCATGGAAAGACACACAGAGTCCAAAATAAGGAAGAGCAAATGTGGAATTAAGGGGGAACCATTTGCTTGAATACTTATTCTCAAAAAGATCTCCGCAGGTAGACAAGGCCTGGCAACACAGCGCTAACAAACACAAGCTGAGAAGCTGGTATCTTAGTCAGCTGAGTGCTACAGAGGAAAACATACTCACGTTGGAAACATGACGGCGTTGCAAGAACAGATCTGAAAAAAAAGTGTGGGTTTTTTTTGTTTTTTTTTTTCCATTTGATATGACTGAATTGCTTGTCTCTGGGCTCTGTGGCAGTGAGAGAGACGTGCGAGATGATGCCAAAGAAATTATCTCGTTGCTCACAAAGTCAGCAAAGCTTTCTACTGCTAAAAGATGAAGGTGCCTCTCTGAAATCTTCTCCAAAATTCCCTTCACACTAGGCCCTTCTTACTAAGTGTAGAAACTGCATAGCAAATAATTCAGAATGATTAATAGCACTGTCAGGGTGTCCCGAGATCTTGCTCCATAATGTCCTGGCTCTGGGGGCAGCTCCACCCCACTGCTCTCACCCAGCCCAGGCTGGCAGGAAGGAGGTTGCAGGGGGAAAGTGATGCCTCTCTGGTCCCCTTTATGCTTCCTTCAGGAAAAAGGTCAGTTTTTCTCCTCTCCTACTCCTTTTTTCTTCTCCTTGCTTTTCTTCCTCGCCTTATATTTCCTTCTCTTGTCCCTTCCACTGCATCCTTCTCTCATGCAGTCTCTCCTCCCTTTCCTTCCTTATTCTCCTTATATCCCCCTCCCTCCTTTCTCATCTCTCTCTAGGATCTCCTCCACTCGCCCCTTCCAGCATCCCAGCCATGTGCCTGCTGCTCACCTGTCAACTGCTGAGGCAGAAGTGACCTCAAAACCATCTCCCCGGCCACTTGCCTCCTGCTACCCTGTCAACTGCTGAGACAAAGGTGACCTTCCAGCTGCCCAGCCAGAAGTGACCTCATGATCCACTTCCAAACCACATACTTGCTGCCGACCCATCAGCTGCTGAGACAGGAGTGACCTCAAAATAAATCCCCCCCTCATCTGACTTCTGCCACCTATCACTTGGTGAAACGGAAGTGACATCACAATAAGCTCCCCAGCCATCTGCCTGCTGACTGGCCCACCAGCTGCTCAGAGAGAAGTGACCTCACAATCACCTCCTCAGCCATGTTCCTGCTGCTGCCCTACCAGCTGTTGAGAAAGAAGTGACCTCACAATCTCCTTCTCAACCATGTGCCTGCAGCTTGCCTGTCAGCTGCTGAGGCAGAACCTGAACATATGCTCTCAAGCCACCTTGTGTCCACTGGCCTAATACAGGATGTTAACATAGTGACCTTGCCTTCAGGTTTCCAACCACATAGGCATGCCTCTGGCCTATCAGCTGCTGAGAAATGAATGATGTCACGCTCACTTTCCAAGCCATGTGCCTGCTGCTGGCCTATCAGCTGTTCAGATACAAGCACCTTCACAACCACCTTCCCAGCTGTCTGTCTTCTTCTGGCTTCCAGCTGCAGAGACAGAACTGACCTCAGAAGGAGCCCCCCAGCCACGTGCCTGCTGCTGGCCTAGCACCTGCTTAGAAAGAGGTGACCTCACAATAGATGCCACAGCCATTTGCCACTGCCAGCCTATCAGATGATGGGACAGAAGTGAGCTCAAAGTAAACTTCCTAGGCATGGTCATCTTCTGGCCTATAAGGTGCTGAAAGAGAAGTGACCTCACAATGAGCTCTCAAGCCATGGGCCTTCTGCTAGCCTATCAGCTGCTCAGATAGGAAAGACCTCACAATCAATTACCCATCCATGCACCTGCTGCTGGCATATCAGCTCTGAGGCAGAAGTGACCTCACCAGAAGCTCCCAAATCACGTGCCTTTTGCTGGCCCATCTGCTGTTCAGGCACAAGTGACCTCACAGGGACCTTCACAGCAATGTGTCAGGTGAGGGCCAGTCAGCTGCTGACAAAGAATTGACATGATAATGTTGATTTTTCTGGCATAGCTTTCATCAACAGTGGTGACCTCACAACGCCTCAGTCTGCAGACTCAGGATCCACACATCTGCCATATGGCAACCTGTATCGTCCTCTCACCTAAGGTGAAGTTGTCTTCTCTATTGGGTGGCACCTCTGACTAAGCCCACGAAGCCTGCACACCTGCTTGCAGACTGCTGGCACAGCAGCCCTGAGACAAAAGTGAGCTCCCAGTCAGCACCCCATAAGATTGCTCTTGGCACAACAGTTGCTGAGACAGCAGAGGCCTCATTATGAACAGCCCGGCCAGACGGCTGTTACCGCTTGCATCTCCCTCTACCCCAAAGCTGATCTAGCTGCTGAACCGCTTTGCTGACTGATGTTGTGACCTCACAATGGTCATAGCACAGCAAAACATCCATTAGGTACAATTTAGTACCCCAAAAGAGGATTCTCTTTTGTCTACGTATTACCTAGAACAACCCTATGAAACTTAGGAATTGGAGAAAGGCCTGGAAATAATTACTGGTAACACTTTCTAAGAGGATGATTTCATGGGAGGAATGATTATGAAACTGAAGACTACAAAGCAAGACCTTCGGGTCTGGGACTGAGTGGGAATCCTTCCAACAGCCAGAAGTTTAATCCCTTCCCAAACATGGAATGAACTTAACTAATTTTCCGTGCATGAGGGTGAGCAAGCGTTATCCTATTTTATGCACTGACAGTTTGAGAGAGATGGAAGGACTTAGGCAAGGGCATCTAAAGTGGTGGCACCAACAGAGCCGGTATTTAGGAACTGTTCATCCAGGGCTATGAGAAGCCTTATAGCAAAGACAAGTGGTAGGACTGGTCTTCCACCTTCCTTCAAGGCACTGAAAAGCAAACCAGCTAAAACTTAGGGAGTCGTTTTGGAAACATCCTTCATGCTGGTTAAAGGGTCACAGGTCTCAGGCGATGCAAGAGGCACCGAGCAAAGACAACAGCCAGGGTGCTGAGAGACATCCAGTGACATCCTCTCTCCAAGCTGCTTGGAAATGCAATTTTCAGAGCAAATAGAACATTTGGAAGGGCACCTGGTGAGACCACAAGCAACCTGATAAAAGTCTGCTCAAGAGCAGGGCTTGGAGGAACTGTGGTGTGTACAAAAGCTCAGGAAGTGCTCTGAAATGGATTTCAAAGACACCAAATGGGCAAAATCTCCTGCATGCAAACAAACAAACAAACAAACAAATTAGTTAAAAAAAGAAAAAAAGAGGAAGAAGCCCCCCAGACCGAGATAGTCTGATGGAGTCCTGCAAAGTCTGCCTCTCAACCCCTCTTTTACTAATCACTCTGTCTTATGATCCTCCTGGCCAATGGGGCTTTAGGACATGGACAGGTGGTGAAGAGTCCATGGGTGTTGCTGTGTTTTGGCTATGATGTTTATTTGTGCATGCCTGCAGGCACAGGTGTGCATGCATGTGTACGCCTGCCTTCATGTGAGATCACATCTGGCTTCATGTGCATGTTGGTGCCCACAAATGAGTTGGGGAGTTTGTGCATATGCTGAGTGCAGGCATGTGTATCTGGCTGGCAGGTATATCTGAGTGTGTGCACACCAGTACACATGCTTGCACTCATAGACACAGCTCTGTACATGCATGGGGGGGGGAGGGGAATGTGTATGCCTCTACACATAGTGTGGAGGGCTTGCATGTGTTTGAGCAAATGCATGCACCTCCATGTGCATGAGTCTGTGCACATTCATGCACTCAAACCTGCATACATGTCTGCATGTGTGTACCCATTTCTTGTGGGGGTATCAGTGTTTGTGCAAGTGTGTGCATGTGTATGTGATAGCATGTCTTTACAGGAGTGTCTGTGTGCACGCAGTTGTGAGCACACTCACACATTTCCTTGTCTGTGTTTGTATGTGTGGGGGTGTGTACGTCTGTGTGAATGCAGCAGGGTGTGTCAACAGCAGTGACAAATCTCTCGCACTCTATGTCTTTGACCCCACAGCCTCGCCCCTCTCCAGCCCCTGTACACCCAGGTTCCCATTTGGATCCACAACCATCAGCTCAGGACAAGTTTCCTCTTACCTGTGCACTCACTCTTCAGATGGCAACTCCAGGCTCTGCCTTTTCTGCACATTGCTGCTGTGGACACTGGCCACACTCCTTTCTCCTGATGCCATCTATAGAAATGGGAGTCCCACGCATCAGAGGGTTGACTTTCAGCAAAGGAAGAGAGACCCTCATACAGCAATACAGCAGAGGCGTGAGGCTGTTCCCCAAAACACAGCCTGCAGAGCTGACTCCTGGCAGGGACACTGCAGTCACAGTGGGAGAACCAAGAGAGCCACCTCATCTCTGGCCGCTAGGGAATGTCAGAGCCTGGCCAGGGGTTCACTGCTCTTCCCAGAATCACAGAATCACTGAGGTTGGAAGGGACCTCTGGAGATCATCTAGTCCAACCTCCCTGCTCAAGCAGGGTCACCTAGAGCACATTGCATAGGATTGCATCCAGGCGGCTTTTGAATATCTCCAGAGAAGGAGACTCCACCACCTCTCTGGGCAACCTGTTCCAGTGCTCTGTCACCCTCACAGTGAAAAAGTTTTTCCTCATGTTAAGATGGAAGTGTCTGTGTTTCAGTTTGTGCCCGTTGCCTCGCGTCCTGTCGCTCGGCACCACTGAAAAGAGTCTGGTCCCATCCTCTCGACGCCCTCCCTTCAGATACTTGTACACGTTGATAAGATCTCCTCTCAGCCTTCTCTTCTCCAAGCTAAACAGGCCAAGCTCTCTCAGCCTTTCCTCATAAGAGAGATGCTCCAGTCCCCTAATCATCTTTGTGGCCCTTCGCTGGACTTGCTCCAGTAGTGCCACATCCCTCTTGTACTGGGGAGCCCAGAACTGGACTCAGTACTCCAGATGTGGCCTCACCAGGGCTGAGTAGAGGGGGAGAATCACCTCCCTCGACCTGCTGGCAACACTCTTCCTCATGCACACCAGCATACCATTGGCCTTCTTGGCCACAAGGGCACATTGCTGCCTCATGCTTAACTTGCTGTCCGCCAGCACTCCCAGGTCCTTCTCCACAGAACTGCTTTCCAGCAGGTCAACCCCCAACCTGTCCTGGTGCATGGGGTTATTCCTCCCTAGGGGCAGGACCCTGCACTTGCCTTTCTTGAATTTCATGAGGTTCCTCTCTGCCCACCTCTCCAGCCTGTCCAAGTCTCTTTGAATGGCAGCACAGCCTTCTGGTGTATCGGCCACTCCTCCCAGTTTTGTATCATCAGCAAACTTGCTGAGGGTGCACTCTGTGCCTTCATCCAGGTCATTGATGAAGAAGTTGAACAAGACTGGACCCAGCCCTGACCCCTGGGGGACACCGCTAGCTACAGGCCTCCAACTAGACTCTGTGCCACTGATCACAACTCTCTGAGCTCTGCCATTCAGCCAGTTCTCAATCCACCTCACTGTCCACTCATCTAACCCACACTTCCTGAGCTTCCCTATGAGGATGTTACGGGAGACAGTGTCAAAAGCCTTGCTGAAGTCAAGGGAGACAACATCCACTGCTCTCCCCTCATCCACCCAGCCAGTCATTCCATCAGAGAAGGCTATCAGATTGGTTAGGCATGATTTCCCCTTTTGGTGAAGCCATGCTGACTACTCCTGATCACCTTCTTGTCCTCCACATGCTTGGAGATGGCCTCCAGGATGAGCTGCTCCATCACCTTTCCAGGGATGGAGGTGAGGCTGACTGGCCTGTAGTTGCCTGGGTCCTCCTTCTTGCCCTTTTTGAAGACTGGGGTGACATTGGCTTTCTTCCAGTGCTCAGGCACCTCTCCTGTCCTCCATGACCTTTCAAAGATGATGGAGAGTGGCTTAGCAATGACATCTGCCAGCTCCCTCAGCACTCGTGGGTGCATCCCATCAGGACCCATGGATTTGTGGGTGTCAAGTTTGCTTAAATGATCTCTAACCCACTCCTCCTCCACCAAGGGAAAGTCTTCCTTCCTCCAGACTTTCTCTCTTGCCTCCAGGGTCTGGGGTTCCTGAGGGCTGGCCTGAGCAGTAAAGACTGAAGCAAAGAAGGCATTCAGTAACTCTGCCTTCTCTGCATCCTTCGTCACCAGGGCACCCACCCCATTCAGCAAAGGCCCCACATTTTCCCTAGTCTTCCTCTTGCTACTGATGTATTTGAAGAAGCCCTTCTTGTTGTCCTTGACATCCCTTGCCAGAGTTAATTCCCAACAGGCCTTAGCCTTCTTCGTCACATCCCTGCATACTCTGACAACGTTCCTATAATCCTCCCAAGTGGCCTATCCCCCTTTCCACTTTCTGTATACTTCCTTCTTCTGGTTGAGTTTTGCCAGGAGCTCCTTGCTCATCCATGCAGGTCTCCTGCCTCCTTTGCTTGACTTCCTACTCATAGGGATGCACCGCTCTTGAGCCTGGAGGAAGTGATGCTTGAATATTAACCAGCTCTCTTGAACGCCCCTTCCTTCTAGGGCCCTCACCCATGGGATTCCTCCAAGTAGGTCCCTGAAGAGGCCAAATTTGCTCTCCTCAAGTCCAGGGTTGCGATCCTACTTGGTTCCCTGCTTCCTCCACGCAGGATCCTGAACTCCACCATCTCATGGTCACTGCAGCCAAGGCTGCCCCCGACCTTCACATCTTCCACCAGTCCTTCTTTGTCTGTTAGTACGAGGTCCAGCAGCACACCTCTCCTTGTTGGCTCCTCCACCACCTGTGTCAAGAAGTGGTCACCAATGCTCTGCAGGAACCTCCGGGACCATTTGAGCCTAGCTGTGTTGTCTTTCCAGCACATATCAGGGTGGTTGAAGTCCCCCATGAGAACCAGGGCCTTGGATTGTGAGGCTACTTCCAGCTGTCTGTAGAAGGCCTCATCAACTTCCTCTTCCTGATCAGGTGGCCTGTAGTAAACACCCACAACAGTGTCACCCATGCTAGCCTGCCCTTTAATCCTCATCCATAAGCTCTTGACTCGCTCTTCATCCACCCCTAGGCACAGCTCAATACATTGCAGTTGCTCTCTCACATAAAGAGCAACTCCACCACCTCACTTTCCTGGCCTGTCTTTCCCAAAAAGCACGTAGCCATCCATGACAGCACTCCAGTCATGCGAGCTATCCTACCATGTCTCTGTAATGGCAATGAGATCATGGCCCTGCAACCACACACATATCTCTAGTTCTTCCTGTTTGTTCCCCATGCTGCGTGCATTGGTTTACAGGCATTTCAGAGAGGTGATCGAGCACGCATGTTTCCCAGGAGGGATACAAGAGGATCCTCCATAGCCACATCCCATACACACTTCCTTGGCTGCATTCTCCTGCTGGAGGCATCCCAACTTGAGCAGTCTTTTGCCAGCTACCCTGGCACTATAACTCTCCCCTTCCCCCACCTTTCCTAGTTTAAAGCCCTCCTTACCAGGTTGGCCAACCTGTTGGCAAAGACCCGCATGCCCCGCCTCGTGAGGTGGATCCCATCCCTCGCCATCAGTTGTCAGTCTTCAAACAGGGTCCCATGGTCGTAGAAACCAAAACCCTGTTGCCAACACCAGTGGCACAGCCAGTTGTTAACTTGGAAAGTCCATCTCCTCCTCCTCTCATCCATCCCCCTCACTGGCAGGATTGAGGAGAAGATGACCTGGGCTCCCAGAGCCTTGACCACCATCCCCAGAGCTCTGAAATCCTGCTTGATGGTCTCCAGTTTGCCCTTGGTGTCATTGGCGCCCACATGGAAGAGCAGTAGTGGGTAATAGTCTGAAGCATGGACGAGCCTTGGCAGTCTTTCCATGACATCTCTCACACGAGCCCCCGGCAGGCCACAAACCTCTCTAGACATGAGGTCAGGTCAGCAGATAGATGCCTCCGTCCCCTGCAGCAGGGAGTCCCCCACAACAATCACCCGCCACTTCTTCTGGGCGTTCCAGCAGGGCACAGGGTGTGTTGTCCCAGGTACTTCCCTTGCAGCTATTCCCATCTCCTCCTCATCCTGGAGGGCACTAAACCTGTTCTTCAGCTGCAAGTCTTCGGGAGGAGTAGGAGCCTTTCTCCTCCCACGAGCAGTGACCAGTTTCCAGCCTTCTTCTACGATGTTATGATGTACCGTTTCACATGGCACAGAGCCCTCTGGCAACTCCACTGCTGTGGGAGGTTGGGACTCCCAAAGCTGCACAGTCTCCAAGAATACCCTGTCTATCTCTTGCTCCGCTTCTCGGATGCTGCGCAGCCTACTGACTTCCTCCTGTAACCCCCTTACCTGACAACACAGCTCATCAACAGCAGTACACCTCCTGCAGGAGAGCTGGCTGCCAGCCCAGGCCTCCCAGAGAGGCCCCAAGCACTCCCTGCAGCCTGAGGCCTGTAGAGCTGCATCTACTGTCAGAGGGTCGGTCTGGGTCACAGCCTCTGACACAGCAACTCCAACAGTCACTGGGGAAGGTGCTGTGTGGTGTGTCCCAACCATACTTGAGGAAGCATACACCACAGGGAACAGAAACGAAGGTCCCTTTGCGTGCCCTGC
>NW_027118755.1:522500-620000 GCF_036417845.1 Apteryx mantelli
CTTGATGCTGGTTCATCTGGTTATATCCCGAACCCCTGCAGTCATGTCGCACAGCCTGGTAAGATCATGGGTTGTCAACTTTGTTTCGGTGGCCACCCAGACAGGAGAAGTTCTCCCAGAAATTGTAAGGGCTCGCCCTTCGAGAATAACATCTGAGGAGGTGGTCCACCTTTCCCAAAATTTGACATTTTATAATTCGGACATGGCCGGTTGGGAAGGGACTTGTCCCGACCTGACCTGGGAGTGCATTAAAGATCTGCCAGAGGTTTATGAGGTCCTGGAACCCGTTGGATCACCTCCGATGACTGGAGCTGCAGAAGCACCACAGGAGGATGTGATAGACGTGGAACCGGGATCTCCCTCTGGCCCTGCAATTGTAATTCCTGACGTAGTGAGTCCCATCCTTGGTGCTGTGGGGGGAACGACTGATGTGGGAACGCCAGTTGTGAAGATCCCCGATCAACACCCAGCATGTTCTTGCTGTGTCACCAGGATGGGGAAAGTCGCGGCTTTAATTGAACATCTTAGGAGGGCCCATGGCTGGCGACGAATTCTCTTTCAGTGCTCCCGATGTGGGAGGACGAATGTGAAACATCATAGCATTGCCTGCCACTTTCCGAAGTGCCAGGGAGCCCCAGAAATCCACAGTCAGGAGGAAGCCCCGGAGGAACCTGGAATGTGGCGTTGTGGGGAATGTGACCAGCAATTTAAGACCAAAAGCAGCATGTCTCAGCATAAGCGACTTATGCACCCACAAGCTAGGAATCTGGAGAGGATTGAAGCAGCTCGACCGAAGGGAAAGAGCCTGCGAGGAATGCATAGAAGCTGTTGGATGGAGGAAGAGACGGCTCTGCTGCTAGAGTTGGAGGAAAGGTTTAAGAACGAGCGCTTCATCGATAAACTGATCGGGGAGCATTTGCCCACAAAAACTGCGAAGCAGATCAGTGATAAAAGAAGACAGCTTGCAGCGGGTGCCAAGACAGCGGCAACGCCAAAAAGAGCTGCGATGGAGCGCAGTGGGGAGTCCCCAGTGGAGAAGGAAAGGAAGGAAGTGATAAGAATGGAATACAGGAAGGTTATGGCGGAGAAGGTACGAGTGGGTTCCCTGCCAGCAAGCCACATGACCACATGTAGGAGGATCTTGGAGGATGGCGAGGACGCCCGGAGAGTCATCGAAGCGTCAGCAGTAGAGTGGTTGTCACAGCTGGCGGGGCAGATTGCCGTAGGAAAATTGAAACAACGGAGGAAGCACCAAGTGAAACCCGCACCTGTGAGGGAGGAGAAAAGGTGGATGAAGAACAGGGCGGTGAGAAGAGGGTTGTATCTCCGATACCAGAGGCTCTTTGAGATAGATCGCAAGAAGCTCACTGGTATCATTTTGGATAACATCGAGGCACTGAAGTGCCCCCTTCCAATAAGCGAGCTATATGACTCATTTCGGAGGAAGTGGGAGGAGGGATCCCCATTTGCTGGCTTGGGTGTTTTCCGGAGTGCTGGTGTGGCGGAAAATTCTGCATTCAAGAAGATGATCTCTCCAAAAGAGGTCTTGAAGAACATCGCGGAAATGAATAAGAACTCCACTCCCGGACCAGACGGCCTCTCCCTGAGGGATGTTATTAAAAAGGACCCTCAGGGGAGCCAACTGGCTGAATTGTTCAATCTATGGCTGCTGGCTGGAAGGATCCCAGATGGGGTCAAAGAATGTAGAACGATTCTAATACCAAAATCCACGGATCCGAAAAAGATCGAGGACATTAATAACTGGCAGCCCATTACAATTGGGTCGGTAATCTTAAGATTGTTCTCACGGATCCTGACAGCACGACTACGGCGAGCCTGCCCGATTAACAGCCGCCAACGAGGGTTTATTTCAGCCCCAGGCTGTGCGGAAAATCTGAAACTCCTGCAAGTGCTTATATGGCACGCGAAGAAAGATCATAAGACGCTGGCGGTCGTCTTCGTGGACCTGGCGAAAGCCTTTGATTCGGTCAGTCATCATCACATCCTCGAGTTCCTCCGACAGAAGGGCGTTGATGATCATATAATTGACATCATCGCCGATTCTTATAACAACTCTGCGACAAGGCTTGAGGTTGGGGAGTCCTGCTCGGAGAAGGTTAAGATCCTCACCGGGGTGAAGCAGGGAGATCCAATGTCCCCATTGTTGTTCAACCTAGCAGTAGATCCACTGCTATGTAGGTTGGAAGAGATCAAGGAAGGATTCAAATATGGTAACAGCTTGGTGTCATCATTGGCGTTTGCAGATGACCTGGTTCTGCTGGGTTACTCGTGGGAGGGCATGCAGAAGAGTTTGCAGGTGGTGGAAGAGTTTTGTCACGCTACAGGCTGCGGGTGCAAGCTGGAAAATGCCACGGGTTTTTGATAAGGCCCACGAAAGACTCTTACACTGTTAACAACTGTGACCCATGGGAAATTGAAGGGGCTCAACTCCATCTAATTGAGCCCGGTAGCTCCAAGAAATATTTGGGCCTGGGAGTAGACCCTTGGGTCGGACTCTCGAAGCCGGAGCTGAAAGAAAAGCTTGACACCTGGGTGAAGAACATCGGGGCAGCCCCATTAAAACCACTGCAGAAAGCAGAAATCTTGAAGAGGTATGCAGTCCCACGGGTGCTGTATGCAGCAGATCATGCGGGAGTAAACGCCTCATACCTCCAGGCCCTGGACCTCGCCATTAGATCAGCAGTGAAGAGCTGGCTTCACTTACCTCCCAGCACATGCGACGCCATCTTATATGCCAGCACAAGTGATGGCGGATTAGGAATTGCGCGGCTGGCGAGCCAGATTCCAAATATACAGGCTCGTCGGTTACACCGAGTTGCCCAGTCTTCCGATAACATCACGAGAACTATTGTTCTCAAAGAGGGGATCCAGGTGGAATACAACAAGGTCTGGATCGCCGCTGGAGGAAGGGCTGATAAGATTCCATCCATCGGAGAAGAACTCCCGATGACAATTCCAGTTGTATTGGGAGGCGGCGAGGCTTCATCCGAATGGGAAATGTCATCACCCAGAGTCATCTATCCGGTTCCAAGCAAGTAGAGGAAAAGAGAGTTAGAAAATTGGGCCAATCTAAGATCACAAGGCCGCGGTATAAAGAACTTTGAAAATGACAACATCAGTAATGGTTGGCTCGTTCATTACCGGGGTATTCCCCACAGGAAGCTATTAACAGCTATACAGCTGCGGGCCAATGTCTATCCTACTAGGGAGTATTTGGCGCGGGGGCTGGGAGAAGGGATTACGAAGGGGTGCAGGCATTGTCCTGCAGGATGGGAAACTTGTTCTCACATTATTGGATACCGCCCGGCAGTTCAGGAGGCCCGAATTCGTAGACAACATCTTATGTGGAATGCTGGCTGAAGAGGCCAAGAGACTGGGGTGGTTGGTTTATATGGAACCGAACCTCAGGGATAACAACAGTGAACTCTTTAAGCCGGACTTGGTTGTAGTTAAGGAGAATCAGGCGAAAGTAGTGGATGTAACTGTTCGCTACGAAAGTGGTTTGTCATCTCTAGGTGACGCTGCGGCGGAGAAAGTCTGGAAATATCAACATTTGAAAGAACAAGTGAAGGAGATGACGAATGTGGAAGAGGTGGAGTTCCTGGGATTCCCGACTGGTGCTAGAGGGAAGTGGTGTAAAGGCAACGAGAGTTTCCTCGCCAACCTTGGACTCTCCACCAGCCGCCTGAAGAGGACAGCGAGGCTCTTTTCACAAAGGGCACTCCTGTCCTCTGTGGATATTCTCCACATCTTTACGAGTAAAGGTAAGGATGTTTAAATTTTTAATTGGCATATATATATGTTGTGACTTTGTTTATACAAAGTCCTTCTTCGGAAGGCAACAGTAAAATTCTTCACACAGACAACATGGGGCTTGCTCTGTCTTCTGTACCGCTGAATTTTGCTCTTGCCCGGCTCCCTTGTGGTTGAGCCAGGATAGTTGGGACGTGGGATCTAGTCCCCAGATGACGCATCACCAAATTTGACTTGGGCGGATGGGCCGCCTACCAAGCCCAAATCGGAAAGGGTGCCATGGAATGTTCCATGGTTCAATAATGGGGCCATAGTTACTAACTGGGCTTAGCTGCAGAGGTCACACCTCCTCGTGGTCCCACTGGATGCCCATTCATGGGTAACCGAGTTGGCCTCTGCCCCAGTGTGTTTGTGCGGTGTTATAGTTACTTCCTCCCTATCGGCTGGCTTCACCGACCACTCGATAGTAATTTCAGGTGACTCCAAATTTATTCGACCATGGATTAATAAAGTAGTCGTGTGTCCAAAGCCCTTGGCCTGAGGGCTAACATAAGGCATATCAGGTGAACTTGGGGGCTGGTTCATCTGGCTATAGCCAGAACCCCCACAGTCATGCTGAACAACCTGATAAGATGTTGGGTTGTCAACTTTGTCTCGGTGGCCACCCAGACAGGAGAAAGTCTCCCGGAAATCGCAAGGGTTTGCCCTGCGAGAGTAACATCTGAGGGGGTGGTCCACCTGTCCCAAAATTTGACATTTTATAATTCAGATTTGGCCGGTTGGGAAGGGACTTGTCCCGAACCAACCTGGGATTGCATTAAACATCTGCCGGTGGTTTATGAGGTCTTGGAACCCGTTGGATCACCTCCGATGACTGGACCTGAAGAAGCACCAGAGGAGGATGTGGTAGACGTGGAACCAAGATCTCCCTCCGGCCCTGCAATTTTACCAATTGATGCAGTAAGTCCCATCCTTGGTGCCGTGGGGGGAACGACTGATGTGGGAACGCCAGTCGTGAAGATCCCTGATCAACACCCAGCATGTCCGTGCTGTGGCACCAGGATGGGGAGAATCGCAGCTTTGATTGACCATCTAAAGAGGGCCCACGGCTGGCGACGAGTTCTCTTCCAGTGTTCCCGCTGTGGGAAGACTAATGTTAAACATCATAGTATTGCCTGCCACTTCCCGAAGTGCCAGGGAGCCCTAGATCTCCAAAGAGAAGAGGATGCCCCAGAGGAGCCTGTTATATGGCGATGTAGGGAATGCAACAGACAGTTTAAGAACAAGAGCAGCCTGTCACAACACAAGAGACTTGTGCACCCACAGACTAGGAACTTGGAACAGATTGAAGCATCTCGACCAAAGGAAAAGAGCCTGCGAGGCATGCATAAGAGCTGCTGAACAGAAGAAGAGACAGCTCTGCTGCTAGAGTTGGAAGAAAGATACAAGACCGAGCACTTTGTCAATAAACTGATCGGGGAGCATTTGCCCACGACAACAGCAAAGCAGATCAGCGACAAGAGACGACAGCTTGCGTCTGGTGCAAAGGCATCAGCACCGCCAAGAAGAGCTGCGGTAATGCATGTAGGGGAGCCCCCGGTGGAGAGGGAGAGGGCGGAGATAAGAAAGGAATATAGGAAAGTTATGGTGGAGAAGATATGAGCAGGTTCCCTGCCAGCAAGCCAAATGATCACGTGTAGGAGGATCTTAGAGGATGGCCAAGATGCCCGGAAAGTCATCGAAGCGTCAGCAGTAGAGTGGTTATCACAGCTGGCAGGGCACATCACCGTAGCAAAATTGAAACAACGTAGGAAGCATCAAGCAGGACCCGCGCCTGTGAGAGAGGAAAGAAGATGGATGAAGAACAGGGTGGTGAAACGGGGGTTATACCTCTGATACCAGCGGCTCTTTGAGATAGATCGCAAGAAGCTCGCTGGTATCATCTTGGACAACATCGAAGCACTGAAGTGCCCCCTTCCAATGGGCGAGCTATATGGCTCGTTTCGGAGGAAGTGGGAAGAGGGATCCCCATTTGCTGGCTTGGGTGCTTTCTGGAGTGCTGGTACTGCGGAAAATTCTGCATTCAAGAAAATGATCTCCCCAAAGGAGGTTTTGAAGAACATCGCGGAAATGAATAAGAACTCCACTCCTGGACCAGATGGCCTCTCCCTGAGGGATGTTATTAAAAAGGAGCCACAGGGCAGCCAGTTGGCTGAATTGTTAAATCTATGGCTGCTGGCCAGAAGGATCCCAGATAGGATCACAGAATGCAGAATGATTTTAATACCAAAATCCACCGATCCAAGTAAAATTGAGGACATGAACAACTGGCGACCCATTACCATTGGGTCTGTAATTTTAAGATTGTTCTCACGGATCAGGGATAGAGTGCACCCTCAGCAAGTTTGCTGATGAGACAAAGCTGGGAGGAGTGGCTGATACGCCAGAGGGCTGTGCTGCCATTCAGAGAGACCTGGACAGGCTGGAGAGGTGGGCGGAGAGGAACCTCATGAAGTTCAACAAAGGGAAGTGCAGGGTCCTGCACCTGGGGAGGAATAACCCCATGCACCAGGACAGGTTGGGGGTTGACCTCCTGGAAAGCAGCTCTGCGGAGAAGGACCTGGGAGTGCTGGTGGACAGCAAGTTGACCATGAGGCAGCAATGTGCCCTTGTGGCCAAGAAGGCCAATGGTATCCTGGGGTGCATCAGGAAGAGTGTTGCCAGCAGGTGGAGGGAGGTGATCCTGTCCCTTTACTCAGCCCTGGTGAGGCCACATCTGGACTACTGCATCCAGTTCTGGGCTCCCCAGTACAGGAGGGATGTGGCACTACTGGAGCAAGTCCAGCGAAGGGCCACAAAGATGATTAGGGGACTGGAGCATCTCTCTTATGAGGAAAGGCTGAGAGAGCTTGGCCTGTTTAGCTTGGAGAAGAGAAGACTGAGAGGAAATCTTATCAACGTGTACAAGTATCTGAAGGGAGGGTGTCAAGAGGATGGAGCCAGACTCTTTTCAGTGGTGCCCAGTGAGAGGACGCGAGGCAATGGGCACAAACTGAAACACAGACACTTCCATCTGAACATGAGGAAATACTTTTTCACTGTGAGGGTGACAGAGCACTGGAACAGGTTGCCCAGAGAGGTTGTGGAGTCTCCTTCTCTGGAGATATTCCAAACCCGCCTGGACGCGATCCTGTGCAATGTGCTCTAGGTGACCCTGCTTGAGCAGGGGGGTTGGACTAGATGATCTCCAGAGGCCCCTTCCGACCTCAGTGATTCTGTGATCTCAACAGCATGGCTGAGACGAGCCTGCCCGATTAACAGCCGCCAAAGAGGGTTTACTGCAGCCCCAGGCTGTGCAGAAAATCTCAAGCTCCTGCAGGTGCTTATTCAGCATGCAAAGAAAGATTACAAGATGCTGGCGGTCATCTTCATGGACCTGGCAAAAGCCTTTGATTCGGTCAACCATCATCACATCCTGGAGGTCCTCAAACAAAAGGGCCTCGATTGTCATATACTTGACATCATCACCGATATGTATGACAACTGTGCGACAAGGCTTGAGGTAGGGGAAAGTCACTCGGAGAAGGTGAAGATCCTCACTGGGGTGAAACAAGGAGACCCAATGTCCCCGTTATTGTTCAACCTAGCAGTAGATCCACTGTTGTGTACATTGGAGGAGATAGAGGAAGGTTTCAAATATGGCAACAGCTCTGTATCATCATTGGCATTCGCGGATGATCTGGTCCTGCTGAGCGATTTTTTGGGATGGCATGCAGAAGAGTATTCAAGTGGTGGAGGAGTTTTGCCATACTACAGGGCTGAAGGTGCAAGCAGGAAAATGCCACGGGTCCCTGATAAGGCCCACGAAAGACTCTTACACTGTTAACAACTGTGACCCATGGGAAATTGAAGGGGCTCAGCTCCATCTGATTGAGCCCGGCAGTTCCGAGAAGTACTTGGGCCTGGGAGTAGACCCATGGGTGGGACTCTCGAAACTGGAGCTGCAGGAAAAGCTTGACACCTGGGTGAAGAACATCGGGGCGGCCCCGTTGAAACCACTTCAAAAGGCAGAAATCTTGAAAAGGTATGCAGTCCTGCAACTGCTGTATGCGACAGATCATGCAGGAGTGGACGCCTCATACCTCCAGACTCTGGACCTTGCCATTCGATCGGCGGTGGAAGAACAGACAAGATTCCATCAACTGGGGATGAACTCCCTGCCACAATTTCGGCTGTACTGGCAGGTGGCGAGGTGGCATCCAAGCGGGAGATGTCGGCTCCCAGGGTCATCTCTCCGGTTCCTAGCAAGTGGAGAAAAGGAGAGTTAGACAAGTGGGCCAATCTAAGATCGCAAGGCTGCAGCATTAAGAACTTTGAGATTGATAACATCAGTAATGACTGGCTCATACATTACTGGGCTATTCCCCACAGGAAGTTGTTAACAGCAATACAGCTGTGCGCCAGTGTCTATCCCACTAGAGAGTATTTGGCACGGGGCCTGGGGAAAGGGGTTCCGAAAGGGTGAGGGCATTGTCCTTCAGCTCCGTTCATCAGAGGTGATCCAACACATGCCAGGACCTCATCAGCCTCTGGCAGATCTTTTACACAATCAGAGGCTGGTTCAGGATAAATCCCTCCCCAAATGACCAAATCCAAATTACAAAACATCAAATTTTGGGATAGGTGGACCACCTCCTCAGGTGTTAACCTCACAGGATGTTCCCTTGAGATGTCACGGGGAAATTCTCCCATCTGGCTGGCCACCAAGACAAAACTCACAACCCAAGACCTTATTCAATTGTTCAACGGGACTGTGGGGGTTCGGGATATAACCAGAAGAACCAGCCCCCAAGTTCAACTGCGATGCCTTAAGTCAGCCCTCAGGCAAAGGGCTTTGGACACACGACTACTGTACCAGTTCGTGGTCGAATAAATTTAGATTCACCTGAATTTACTATCGAGTGGTCGGTGATGCCAGTCGATAGGGAGGAAGTAACTATAACACCGCACAAACACACTCGGGCAGAGGCCAACTCAGTTACCCACAAATGGGCATCCAGCGGGACCACGAGGAGGTGTAGCCTCTGCAGCTAAGCCCAGTTAGTAACTATGGCCCCGTCTTAAGAGAGTCATAGTTGCTCCTGCCATTTACCCGTGCTTCATTGAATGTCTTCCCTTTGACCTTCAGAGGACTGGGCAGAAATCACATTGCATCAACACCTGCCACGGACCTTCGTGATGCTTTGTTTTAATTGAACAGTTGGATTCCCCTGATCTGCACCAGTTCGAAGTCGGCTGCTAGGCGCCGGCCAAGTCGGGGTGCTGGCCCGGGGACCCCGGCTCCCCCCCCTTGTCACCAGCAGCTGCGTGTCCGCAGGGGCAACCCCAGCCCCCGTGGATGGGTGGAGGGGTGGGCAGTGGCAGGTGCTGGGGCTTGGGGAGGAGGGAGGGAAAGGGTGGGCGGCACCTGCCAAAGCTGGGGCAATGCACAGGAAGGGCCTGGCCTTGTCCAGAGTCACCAGCCCTGCCAAACCCCTCTCCCCCCGCCCAGGGCGGGTGGAGGGGACAGGTCCTCATCTTCCCTGCGCCATGGACTATTGACCGAGCTGCTGACTCACGCACATGCTAGACTCCTTGGTCCATGTTTCAAGACAGGTTGGGTAGGTAGGCGACATCGCCACGGACCCCAGGCACCCAAGCATGGTCACACCCTGCCTGGCAGTGCAAAGCAAGCGGGGTGCACTGAGGACAGTCCACCCCAGTTGACAGTCGTGCTGGGGACTGGGGGGGCCCATCCCCTGCATGGGCCACCCCTCACCACCACTGACCCTCCACCCCCCACAAGCAGGGCTGGGGAGAAAAGTGCCACTGCCATGGCCTCTGGCATGCGGGAAATTGCTACAGCGGAAGGCGCGGTGGCAGACCTCTCCCTCAGTGCTGGGATTCGGTGAGAGCTGCTGCCCAGTGGCTGTAACACTCGCTACCACACGCAGGCAAGCCACCTGCCCACCAGACCTTCCCAGCCAACCTGGAGCAAGTGATGGCGCACCACCACAGGGGAACTGTGCCTGACAGGGACCAGCAACCAGCCTGCAACCCCCATTGGCCCGCCCCTGCAAGGGGGACAGAGGGGAGGTGGAGGCAGGGATCCTCCGAGACCCGAGTTGGCTGACCGAGCCCACCAGGTTGAATCCTCTGGACTGACTGCACGGACCACACCTGTTCACCTCTTAATGCTTTCACGCCCTCTTGAAATCTCTCTTCAATGTTCTTTTCAACTTGTTGACTATTGGTCTCGTGCTGGTACTTAGCCTTCGATGGAGTTTACCACCCCCTTTGGACTGCATTCCCAAGCAACCCAACTCAAAGAAGCCCCGGTCACAGCGTGCCAGAGGGCCACTAAGGGACTCACACTGTCCGCGGGCTGGGCCTCTATCAGAAGGGCTTGGGCCCCCCCCAACAGTGGCCCTGGGGATGGGAGCTGCTGTACACCACATTTCCTGCACCCCATCACGGGATGGGGATTCGGCACTGGACTCTTCCCTCTTTGTTCACCATTACTGAGGGAATCCTGGTTAATTTCTTCTCCTCCGCTGACTAATATGCATAAATTCAGTGGGTCGCCACATCTGATTTAAGGTTGCAATCGGATGGAGATGAGACCGGCACCCAGCCCTCACGCTTTGAGTCCCGGAGGAGGCCCGAGACAAGACAGAGCTGGTGGGCATGCGCCCACTGGCTGCCGGAGGGAGGAGGGTGCAAGGCCCCTGCCAGGACAAGGGGGAAGAGGCGCAGTGACGGCAGGTCACTGCCACAGAGTGGGGAGGACAGCAGGGGGCCCTCCAACACACACATTCAGCAGCACTGTGAGGTACCACCACAGTACCCACCCGCAGGCAGCCGCAAGGGCCCGGGGATGAGGTTCGCGTCTCCACCGGGCCCAACTCCCAAAAGCTCACTCACTCGCTTGCTCACACACTTGCACAGCCCCCCACTGCATGTGCCTGGCTCCTCCTCCAGGCCACTACCTCCACTCTCGCCCCAGCACAGCACCTGTGCCATCACTGCTGGCCTCAACGCTATGCCGTGGCTGATGCCGGCTGGCGGGTGGAAGTGGCTCAACATGAGCTACAAATGCACGTGAGCCGCAAGCAGGGGGGCCTGGCAGGCACCAAAATGGCAGCGGTTGGGGCAGGGGAAGGGAAAGCGAAAGGCAGACAGCTGTCCCCCCCAGAAGGGAATGGGAAACCAGTGCACCACAGGGAGAGTGGTGAAGGAGAGCCCATATGCCAGCACTGCCAGTGGTGGTGGGCAGCAGTGACGAGGTGCCAGGCCACCGCAAATGACCAAACTGGGAGCCCGGTGGGACAAGCTCTGCAAAGCGGGTGCTCCTGGAGTGGGGTTTTCCGAAGTCTGAGCTTAGGGGGACGAAGGCCCAGCCACATGGGGAGGAGAGGCACCCTCTCCCTGGGGCACGGGCCTGCAAGGTGCCCCAGCCACGCCACACTGCACACAGTGTGCAGCACAGTAGCGGCTGCTGGGCTCAGAGGGGAAGGAGGGCAGGACAGGTGCAGGAAGGCATGACATATGTGGCTCGTGGAGACAGATGGTCACTGTAACTGGGTGGCCAGCAGGCCAGCCAGAAGACCGGGGCCACCGGTGCATGCACCAGGGTCCCGGCTCTGCTGCTGTCCCCCACTCGCCGCCGCTGCTATGCAACACGGCCGTGCCCCCCCTCCTCCCCACCCCCACGCCCTCAATGGGCAGCACCACTGCGCCAACACGACAATGGAGGTGACGACTGACCATCAAGCGACACTCAGACAGGTATAGCCCCAGCAGGAAACCGGGGCTGCAAGTGCATTTGAAGCATCGATGATCAATGTGTCCTGCAATTCACATTAATCGACGCACAAGCTGAGTGATCCACTACTAAGAGTGGTCTCCCTTTCAGTCCCTGCCGTGCGCACGGGGCAACAAGCAGCATTTGCAGCCCCTGAGGGCCTTCTCCGCTCCACCTCCCTCCTCATGCCAACACCGGCTGCTGAGCAAGGGACAGCCGAGAGAGGGGGCTCACCTCGGTGACTGTAGAAGCGCAGAGGGAGGGGGGAAAAAAGGAGGGCAGAACCCTCACTCCCCACCTGCCACAACCCCTTTCTCGCTTCAAGTCCAGCCCAGGCACCCGGCTCAGCCTGGCACAGTGGGGAGCAGCGCGCCGGCTGCGCCACTTGCCTCAGGAAGGGGGGGGGTCCCTGCAGACCCTTGGAGTTGGAGTCTGGCCGCCATCGCGACTGCCACCACCCACTGCCCGTGCGCCCGCAACCTACCGGCACTGCACTTCCAAGCTCTTTGCTTGCCTCCCTGGCCTCCAGCTCCACTGTCCCTGAGATGGTGTCCATGCCTGTGCGTGCACACAGCCTCCCAGATGACACCATGCACACTCCCATTCCTTCCGAGGACAGACGCCTGGCGGTGGGTGGATCGGCAAGGCGGGATATATGGGGACAGCACCCGCTCTTCCCACCTCCACGCGGAAATTGTGGGAGGCCACCTCCGCCATCCACTTGCCACCCACCAGCGGCACCACTGAAAGTTTGAGAAGAGGTTGAAATCATTTTGGCCCCCAAGAACTCTAATCATTTGCTTTACCAGGGAAATCTGCCACCCACGAGTGCCAGCTCTCCTGAGGGAAACTTCAGAGGGAACCAGCTACTAGATGGTTCGATTAGTCTTTCGCCCCTATACCCACGTCGGACGACCGATTTGCACATCACGACCAATACCAACCTCCACCAGAGTTTCCTCTGGCTTCACCCTGCCCAGGCATAGTTCACCATCTTTCGGGTCCTAGCACGGACGCTCATGCTCCACCTCCCCGACGGAGCATGCGAGATGGGCCAGTGGTGTGCCCTCGACTCTGCCTCTGCCTCGGGATCCCACCTCAGCCAGCGCGCGCCGACCCTCACCTTCATTGTGCCATGGGCTTTCGAGCGAGCCTCTGACTCACGCACGTGCTAGACTCCTTGGTCCATGTTTCAAGATGGGTTGGGTGGGTAGCTGACATCACCACGGACCCCGGGTGCCCAAGCACAGCCACACCCTGCCCAGCAGCACCACGCAATCAGGGCACACTGAGGACAGTCCGTCCTGGTTGAGAGTCGCACCGGGGACTGGGGGGCCCACCAGACAGGGGCCCCCCTCACCGCCGCTGCCAAGTGACATGCATCACCCACCTCCCTGCCCCCCACAAGCAGGAGTGGGGAGAAAAGCAGTGGCACCGTCACTGGCGGGGTCCAGGAAACCGCCATGGGGGAAGGCGCGGCAGTGGTCCTCTCCCTCGGCCCCAGGATTCGGTGAGAACTGCTGCCCGGGGGCTGTAACACTTGCCACCGTGCAGCAGCGAGCCACCTGCCTACCGGGCCTTCCCAGCTGACCCAGAGCTGGCCGCGGCGCACCGCCACGGGGGAAACGCACCCGACGGGGGTCAGCAACCAGCTGGACAGTGGTCCCCGGTCCTCCTGCCCCCTCTGACCCGCCCCCGCGAGAGGGGCGGAGGGGAGGTGGAGGCAGGGATCTGCCAAGACCCAAGCTGGCTGACCAAGCCCGCCAGATTGAATCCTGCAGGTGGACTGCATGGACCCCACCCGTTTACCTCTTAAGGGTTTCACACCCTCTTGAACTCTCTCTTCAAAGTTCTTTTCAAGTTTCCCTTACCGTACTTGTTGACTATTGGTCTCGTGCTGGGGGTGGGGGCTTCTGTACGCCATATTTCCCACGCTCTACTGCAGGGCGTGGATTCGGCACTGGGCTTTTCCCTCTTCACTTGCCATTACTGAGGGAATCCTGGTTAGTTTCTTTTCCTCTACTGATTAATATGCTTAAATTCAGCAGGTTGCCACGTCTGATCTGAGGTTGCAATCGGATGGAGACGGGGCAAGCCCATGCTCCCCCTCGCGCTTCGACTCCCAGAGGAGGCCCGAGACAATGGAGGGGGAAGGACAGCCAGGGGCCCTCCGACACACGCGCATGGCAGCACGGTGAGGTACCGCTGTGGTACCCACCCGCAGGCAGCCACGCGGGGCGGAGGATGAGGTCCGCGCCTCCCCCGGGCCCAGCTCCCAAACACTCGCTCGCTCACTCAAGCACTCGCACAGCCCTCTGCCAGCTGTGACTGGCTCCTCCTCCAGGCCGCTGCCTCCACTCTCACCCCAGCATGGAACAGCATGACGCCCTCCCTTCCCTTCCCCTCTCACCACCGAATGGCACCCGTGTTGCCCCCACTGTGGCACCTTGTTAAGAAATTTAATAGTAGTGTTAAGGCCTAGCTGATCAGAAAATGGTTAAATATGTTTGTACTGGAAAGTTCTGGAAACCATTGGGCTATCGCCACATGGCTTGTTTATCTGTAGCTGCAAGGTAAGAAGAAAGCTAACCCTGCCCAGAGACAGTGAAGATACCCAATGGAGAGTGAGAAGACCCCAGACCTGATGTTTCTGTTTGATCGGACGATCGCATGAGGGACGAGTAACTGTGACTGTAGGGGTATAAATACACAGGGAATTTCCCATTTGGGGGTTCCTCTTCTGAGGCACCCAGCTTGAGCTGTTCACGTTACTTAACTAAAGAGTTAACAGAGAATTCTCAACTCAGCGTGTTAAGACTCTTGGAGACCCAGGGAGTATTCGATATTTTTGTAACAGTTTTGGTGACTCTGGTGTGACTCCGGGAATTTGTTGCGGGATTCAGGGGCTTACAGAGGATGAGGCATTCTGAAGCCGGCTAAGGGCATTTTGCCCTAGGAATTGCTTCCTCCTTTGTGGACTAACTGAATCTTAAGCAATTGTCTTAACAGGCTGAGAGGGTTGGGGTAAAGGATAAGTCTTAGGGTTCGAGTCTCTGAGAGTGAATTTGTTAGGTTCGAGTCCTAGCAAGAGGCAAATTGTGGGGTTCGAGTCCCTGAAAGTGAGTTTGTTAGGTTCGAGCCCTGGAAAGTTAAATTACAAATTTGTGGTTAGGTTCAAGTCCTTACCAGAAAGCAGTTGTGGTTTAAAGTGCAGTCTGATCAACGTAAGACGCTTGTAATGGAAAATACAGTACCCAAGGGGACGCCCTTGGCTGAGTTGTTAGGACATTGGAAAAATACAGAAGGAGCTGTAGGGTTATCCAAAAAGCATGCAGTAACCCTATGTCAGAAAGACTGGCCTTTTGTTACTCGAGACGGGTCAGAAGCGGAATGATGGCCACACCAAGGTACCTCTGATCAGCAAGTGTTAACCTTTTTGTGACAACGTTTAGAAGACCGATTCCCGGGACAAATGGATTATTGATATGTATGGGATAGTTGGGCTCATGATAGATGAACACCACGCAGATCTGCAAGTGTAAGTAATAGTAACCATGGTGAAAATTTCCCTAAAACCGGAGGGAAAAAGAACAAAGCTGAACATAATGAGGGACCCATAGGGTCCCCCACAGCCCCACCTCTAAGCCCCCCTTATAACTCAGGGCAAACCTTTATCCCCTGCTCTCACCTCCACCGGAGCCTTTATTCCAGGCACCTATCCGAATAACCCCTTTGGGAAGTGTAGGAGTACCAGGGCCAAATGGAGCACAGTGAGTCGCCACTACTAGAGTGTACCGACCTTGAGGACCCCAGGACTTAATTGCGTGGAGTCAGCAAACTCCGCATTTGCGGGAGGATCCCAAAAAAGGTGATACAAGTAGTTAGGGGAATATTTGGGGCTTATGACCCCACCTGGGGAGATGTTCAAATGCTTACAGAAACTCTATTCACTCCAGATGAAAAAAATATGCAATATATAAGACTAATAGGAAATGGGTGGAACGATGCAGGGGGTGGATGAATTAGATGGCCACATGTAGATCCAGGATGGAATGTTAATAATGATGGGAATTATAGACAATTCCAATTAGCAAGGCAGGGATTAGAGGAGGCAATTCGATTAGCAGGACAGAGGACTGCAAATTGGTCAAAAATTAAAGAATGCCAGCAGCAATTAGATGAACATCCATCAGCATTCCTCTCTCGCTTATTTAAACAAATCCGCATGTTTGGAGGAGGAATTGATCCAGAAGCCATGGCCAATAGGCCTCTTATAGTATCTACCTATGTAGATCAGACTGCTTCTGATATTAAAAAATATATATTTCTCCAAACGTGCCTGATTGGCCAGGTAAATCCATTGATGAAATAGTTCAGTTAGCAACTTTTGTGTACAATGGGAGAGAAGACGTAAAGAATAGAGAGGAAAGGAGACAGAAGAAGGAGGAAAATACTTTATTAGCTGCTGTACTAAGAGATGGAGCTGCAGATTACAGAGGAAGAGGTCTAGGATGTGGAAGAGGTAGAGGAAGAGATCTAGGACGTGGTATTAGGGTAGGACAGGAAAGAGGGTTACGAAGTGAACTCCAGACAGAAGGTAGAGGGATGACAGGAGGAGCTGGCAATTGTAATGTGGATTGCTATTATTGTGGACAATAGGGACATATGCAACGGGAGTGTCCTCTGCGTCCCCAAACCCAAGCACTGGGAGTGGGGTATCGGGACCCTCCTTCATTGCAGTCGACCAGTGAAGGATCACAATGACTAGAAGGAGAGGAGCTGGGTGTGACTGGCAATTCACAAACAAGCCACTCTTCTGATATGGATGAAGGGAAAAGGGAGTGGAATATTTGTGAACTGTTAACTGTATCATTAACTACAGAAGGGGAAATAGAAGGGAAAATTAATGGGAAAACAATAAAATTTTTAGTAGATACAGGAACTACCATGTCCCTACTAAATTTTATACCCAAAGGAGCCCTGTCAGGTACATGAGTAAAAATTAGGGGAGTGTTAGGGGAAGAAGATATTCCAATTAGTGAACCTTTGTTATTGACAATAGGGGGAAAAAGTATTTGGGGAAAATATTTGTTAACTGGGAAATCTCCTGCCTGTCTGCTAGGACGGGATTTGTTACAGGCTTTGGATGTAGATTTACGGATAAACCGCACAGGAATAGATATGATGGTTATGGGAGCTAATGTGGTAACAGGGAAACTCCCTTCAAAAGAAATACCAGAATTGCTGGAATCAGTGCCAAAGACACTATGGAGTACATCATCCATGGATGTAGGATTACTGTTGTCCGCAGAACCAGTAGAAATTAAAGCAAAAAAGGGACCCCCTCCCATGGTAGAACAATATCCAGTACCAAAGGAGGCAGAAAAAAGTATTCAGAAACAAATTAATCAATTCGTGGAACAAGGCATCTTGAGAGAATGTGTGTCTCCATATAATACTCCAATTTTACCTGTAAAGAAAAATCGTTTGGACAAAGATGGGGACCTGGAATACCGATTTGTACAGGATTTGAGAGCTATAAATCAATATGTGATAGCCCCACATCCTGTAGTCCCGGATCCATCGACTGTATTGCTTCAAATACCATCCTGGGCAACTTATTTTTCGGTAATTGATTTAGCAGCAGCCTTTTTCAGCATACCTTTAGCTGAAGAAAGTCAGCCCCTTTTTGCTTTTACTTGGAAGGGTCAACAATTGACCTGGACTGCATTACCACAAGGGTTCACTGCGTCTCCTACTATTTTTTCTCGAATTTTGAAAAATGATTTGAAAGACATAGAAATGCTGAGAAAGTCGGTATTGACACAATATGTTGATGATTTATTAATAGCAAGTGAAACTTATGAGTCATGTAAAATTGACACTATTTATTTATGTACCATTTTAGCAAAAAAGGGTCACCGAGCATCTCCATCAAAATTAGAGGTTTGTCAAAAGGAAGTGAAATATTTGGGGGTTATATTAAAAGAAGGGGAGAGATTAATTGACCCTGAATGGGTACAAGCTATACTGGACATACCACAACCAGTGACAAAGAAACAAATGCGAGGATTTTTAGGAGCGGTGGGATTTTGTAGGCCATGGATACCAGGATGAGGGGAATTAACAAAACCCTCAACTCAGGTTACTAGACAGGAAGAATTTGAACCAGTATCATGGACTGCTGAAAGGAAAAAGGCTTCTGAAGCAGTGAAAAGGGCTTTAGTATCAGCTCCAGCGTTACAATTACCGGACTATCAGAAGCTTTTCAGTTTATATGTACACAAAAGGAAAGGAGTAGCTAGTGGGGTATTAACTTAACCCTTAGGACCATTCCAGCATCCAGTGGCTTATTATTCTAGTCAATTAGATGCAGTTATATTAGGCACACCTGGATGTGTTAAAGCCGAAGCAGCCACAGCAATGATCCTAGAAAAAAGTAATTCTATCATCTTGGGACATTCAGTGACTGTATAATTCCACATGAAGTGGAAATTCTCTTGAAGCAATATGCCACCCAGGCCCTCTCCCTCCAGTGTGCTCATAAATATGAACTGATTTTACTTACTGCTGACGTCCCACTCAAGCGCTGTACTAGCCTCAGCCCTGCTACCCTGTTGCCAATGCCAGATGAGGGAGAACCGAGTCATAGTTGTATACAAGTGATTGAAAATTCCAGTAAACCATGGGATGATCTAACTGATGTACCATTGTTAAATGATGACTTAACCTTCTACATCAATGGCTCATCTTATTATGTAGACGGGAAAAGACGAACTGGGTATGCTGTTGTAACTGATCACGAAGTCATTGAATCCGCAGCATTGCCAGGAAACCTTCGTGCCCAGGGGGCTGAACTGATAGCTCTAGCGCGAGCGGCCCATTTAGGGAGGGGTAATCGAATAAATATTTGCACAGACTCTAGCTATGCTTTTGGAATCTGTCATGCTATTGGAATGTTATGGAAAGAAAGAGGGTTCCTAACATCTGCAGGGAAACGAGTAGCTAATGGACAAGAAATAAGAATTCTTTTAGAAGCCATAAAAGAACCAAGGCGCATCGCTGTAATACATTGCTCTGCCCACAGTAACAAACAAACTGTGGTTGCGGGAGGAAATGCTTTTGCAGATGCAGCGGCGAAGGCTGCAGCCTGCCAACCTCTTATTGCACAGTTAACTTTGACAGAACCTGAGAAAATTCCAGAGATCTGTGATTCCACTTCATTGTATCAGGATGTGACAGTGGAAGAACAAGAAAATTGGAAGAAATGGGAGGCACAGAAAGAAGAAACAGGTATCTGACCATAGGAGGAAAACCTATCCTACCTAAGAGGTATTTAATACCAACTGCACAGTGGTATCATGAGAAAAGTCACGGGGGAATACACGCAATTGCCGAACAAATACAATGGGTATGGGCAGCACCCGGACTTTATACCGTCATTAAACAAATTCTGTCTGGATGCCCTACTTGTCAAGTATATTCGGACAAGCGAGAAGTGAAAGAAAAGGGAGGAAGGCCTTGGGCATATTATCCTTTTCAAAAATTGCAAATTGATTATGCGGATATGCCAGCTGTAAATGGGTTTAAATGTCTATTGGTAATGGTAGATCAGTTATCAGGGTGGGTGGAAGCTTTCCCCACTAGAAAAGCTGATGTGGGAGGAGTGGTTAAAGCTCTATTAAAAGAGATAATCCCAAGATATGGGGTTCCAGAAGTAATAGATTCAGATGGGGATCACATTTTTCTGCTACAATTATAGGGCAGGTGTATAAAACCTTAGGAATTAAAAGGGAATTACATACCCCATATCACCCTCAATCTTCCGGACAAGTAGAAAGGATGAATCAAACAATAAAAACTGAATTGGCAAGTCTGTACAGACTCGGGCTTAAAATGGCCTGATGCACTAAATTTGGTGTTGTGGGATATTCGAAACACCCCAAAACAATCAAGTGGACTGACTCCTGCAGAGATATTATTTGGGCAACATTTAGCGGTACCCGGCACATACATGCCAGCAAAAACGAGTCTTTTAGATGGAGATGAATGAGTAACCCAATATGTGTTAGCCTTACAGGAAACCTTTAAGAAATGGCAAGAAATAGCCCAACTGACTCAACCTGTCCCGACAGGGATATGGGTTCACTCTTTTAGTCTGGGAGATAAAGTATTATTAAAGGTGTTCAGTCAAAAACATAAATTAGACCCAAAGTGGGAAGGACCTTATGAAGTACTGTTAAGTTCTCACTTTGCTATTAAACTTCTAGGAAAAGAACAGTGGATTCATCATTCACATATAAAGCAGCTGACTGAACCAGATGATCTTGGATCCGCCACATGAGCTAAGCTGTACCAATTATCAAATGTCACAAGGGTGGTTTGTAACATTGCTTGAGTTGTGATCTTTGTTCTTCTATTTCGAATGTGTAAGTTATATTGTAGAAAAATTTAGAGAACTCCAGTTGAGGTACAGAGGTAACATGTGAAAATACATTTATCTTCTGTTCCTATTTATATCTAATATCGCAGCCATAAAACTGACAGCAGGATTAAATGGATATCCTTCAGAAGTGACAGTAGGGTTAAATAGATTTCCTTTAGGATCAGATGAAAATTGGGAACAAGAAAGTAACCAAACTGACAAGTCCAGTGTGTCAGTAACTATAAATTGTATTGACTCTTGGTGGCCAGGTAAGACATTCTTTGCCTGGTGCTGGAGAGAAGATTTTGCTGAAAACTTCCACCTTACGTTTCCCGGGTCCCAGCAGTCCCCAGTGATGTGTTATAACGAACACTCTTGAAATGCAAGTGTAACCTGTAATTCTACTCAACTAGTTTTAACCTGCACCATCAGTAATGTGCTTCCAACGTCCTCTCCTACTTTATCCGCTTCCCCGATGCTTTCCTTTTTAACTTTCCTTTCGGCCACTGCACCCACAACCCGATCACCTCCACGGATCTCATACATAGGACCATATGCAGTTAAATGGACGGGAATGCAAAAAGTCCTAACTAGTCCAATCTGGTCCCTTAAGAGAGTTGAGTTAAATATGCAAACTAATGCAAGTGAACTCAATCCACAGTGCAGTCCGTTTTTATCCACAGCTTATGCCGGATGGGTAACCTGGTTACATAAAAGGGATGTAACTACTGAATTCAGGGCTAAAAGAGATGTAACAGGTCTTCTGGGAAGAGGATTGGGAATATTAAATAGTATAGATTCTGAAATTTCAATGAATAAACTTAATACAGCCACCATGGATTTGACTAAATTAGAATGTCCATTGAAGTCCTCCCTGCTATCCTTGGGAGAAACTCAGTGGCTCCAATCTAACGTGTTATTGACATGGAAAGAGATTTCTGAGAAGGATAAAAAAACATTGCTTACTGCATTAGGAACAGTCCAAGAAAATGTATCCTTAGCCCTCAGTTGTATACAAGCACAACTAGGGATACAATCAATTGTAGCAGCTGTTATAGGGAAGGAGAAAATGGAATATTACCTGCAGAAATAAGGAAAATAATTTGGGATAATGCTACCCAATTTGAAAGGGATTATCAAGCCTGGTGGGAACTGGTAAATTTTACATCTCATTTTGAAAATGATAGTGTCACAACATTCATCCTAACTATTTCAAATGTATCTGTATTGACTATCTATCCAATAGTTGCGTTGGGATTAAATCATAATGATACTATTTTGTTCCCTTTAGAGCATAGGGTATGGGTGGAAAAATTAGAAGGCAAATGGAAAACTATAGATGTAAGTGCATGTATGATTTGAGAACAATGCGGGTTTATCTGCGAAGGAGATGATACATTACAGGCGCAGGACATTTGTTTAGATACTGAACAAAATGCATATCAGTTTGAGATACATCCAAGTAACCAGCGGAAAACTACTATTGTGTATATTGGAAAAGGCTGTGTATGTCTGTGAACCTTCTGTAAAAACATAAAAATTGATGATTCATTCTTCCCCATCATAAATGGTAACAATTTATGTGTATGTGATTTTACTGCACTGACCGGTTGTGATTTCAATTGTACAGTACCTCTGACTACCACACAATTAATTAAGGATAATTACACCTTAATAAAAGAATTCCATCCACCACCAATAGGGATGAATTTAACCTTGGTAGAAAAATTGCTCCAACGTGAGGGATTGCGACGGATGGTTCAAGAAGTAAAACAACAAGGACAAAAGACTGATAACTGTACACCACGATAGTGAAGAAATCCACCAAATAATAGAAAGAATCAAGAAAATAGGAGAACATCACTGGTGGGAAACATTATTCGGATGGTCCCCAACGGTGACAACCATTTATAACCGCATGTTACACCCTGTTGTTGCTTTGTTTGTATTGATTTGCTTTTGCTCCCTTGTAACACTTTTATTGTATATCAAGTTGTGGTGCTTAGCACGTAGCTGAGAACGTTTGCAATTATACCTTATGTAATGCAACAAAAGAATTTGTTGGTAAAAAGAAAAAGGGAGGAGTAATGTTAAGAAATTTAATAGTAGTGTTAAGGCCTAGCTGATTAGAAAATGGTTAAATATGTTTGTACTGGAAAGTTCTGGAAACCATTGGGCTATTGCCACATGGCTTGTTTACCTGTAACCACAAGCTAAGAAGAAAGCTAACCCTGCCCAGAGACAGTGAAGATACCCAATGGAGAGTGAGAAGACCTCAGACCTGATGTTTCTGTTGGATTGGAGGATCACGTGAGGGACGGGTAACTGCGACTGTAGGGGTATAAATACACAGGGAATTTTCCATTCGGGGTCCCTCTTCTGAGGCACCCACCTCGAGCTGTTCACTTTAGTTAAATAAAGAGTTAAACAAGAGAATTCTCAACTCTCGGAGACCCAGGGAGTATACAATATATTTGTAACACACCTGCACCATCGCTGTCAGCCTCCACGCAACGCAGCAGCTGATGCCAGCTGACGGGTGGAAGTGGCTCGATATGCACTACGGACGTGGGTGTACCGTGGGGAGGGGGCTCGGTGGGCACAAAAACAGCAGCAGTCAGGGCAGGAGAAGGGAAAGGCAGCCATCTGGCTGGGGGAAAAAGGGAGGGCAGACCAGAATGAAAAGGGTGGGGAGTCCTCGCTCCTGACCTGGCACAACCCTTTTCTCGCTTTGAGTCCGGCCCAGGTGCCTGGCTCAGCCCAGCCCAGCAGGGTGCAGCACGCCGGCTGCACAGCCTGCCGCAGGGATGGGGGTGCCTGTGGACCCCTGGAATCAGAGCCCAGCCACCACCTGGAGCAGCACCACCCGCAACCAACCAGCCCTGCACTTCCAAGCTGCTCGTTCGCCTCTCCAGCCTCCAGCTCTGCCGTCCCAGAGATGGTGCCCATGCCCACGCATGCACACACAGCCTTCCGGACAACACCACGCACTCTCCCATCCCTTCTGCAGGCAGACGCCTTAGTCTCCCTGTCTCTTCAAACAACCACTAAAGGTCCAGGCAATAGCAACATTTAATGGTTTCAGATGACTGAGCTAACGCATGCCGTCTCTTTGAAGAATTTTGCTTTTGCCTTCTGAGAAGGACTTTCTAAAAAGGCACATTCATTACTATATGCCACATTAAAAGCCAGCCTTACCTAAGCTGGCAAACGTGTGGACTGTATCACCAGAAAAGAGGGGAGCCCCTCTGCTGAAGAGCCTCACAATCCTCTTTTGTCAGTTCTCAGAGAGCCCAAGGTCAGTTAAGAAGCCAAAATTACCTGCAAACTACTTCCCTCTAGCACCGATTGGGAATCCCAGGAACTCCACGTCGTCAGCATTCGGGACTTCTCTCACCTGCTCCTCCTGATGCCGGTACTTCTGCATGTTTTCCTGCCGCTGTGTCCCCTAAAGATGACAAAGATCTTTCAAACCGGACTGTTATGTCCACCACCTTTGCCCAGAATCCATTTACCACAATCAAATCTGGCTTCAAGAGCTTGTTGGTCTTATATGGATAAGACCAAAGGGGGTAGAATGTATGGGCTGTAAAATGTACCCTAGATGAGGGATAAAGGTTTGTTGGTACTCTATAAACCCAGGAAGGATTGGGTCTCAGCTACGGATGTTGACTCTGGAAAGTGGGTAATGGTCTCCATGGCTTTTTGTGGTATTTTCCTCTGGGGACCCAACCAGAGTATGCCTAGAAAGATGACTTCACTGCTGGGGCCCTGTATTTTCTTTGGAGTCAGTACCCACTCTCTGCCACTTAATATGTCCAGAATTCATGCCTTTGCTTCAACAAGGCTAGTTTGGGTGGGACCACTTAGCAAAATGCCGCCAATATAGTGTTCCATTATTACTGTATCAGGCAGAGGCACCCGGTTGAGGTCCCTGCTTACCAGCTGGTGGGGCTACGTTTGTAGCTTTGCATCAATGGCAGCAATGGAGAAAAAGGCATTTGCCAGCTCTAAGACCACATGCCAGTATCCTAGTGTGGTGGCCAATCATTCCATGGTGGATAGCATATCGGGCACAGCCTCGGTGAACACAGGAGGTACACGTTAAGACTGTGGTAATCCACTGTCGTTCCCCAGGACCCATCCTTCTTTTTCACTGGCCAAACGGGACCATTGAAGGCGCTGGCTGCCGAACGAATGATGCTGTATTGGGCTGGTAGCTGCCATTCCGTGCATTCTGCAGGTGCGGCAGTAGATGTCGCTGGTTCTTCTCTTTTCTCCTTCGGCTGCTCGCCGAGCTTCCCCACCCCCGTGCACTTAGTGCGCTGCTCCGGCTTAAACTGCAGCCATCGCTTGAGCAGCTCTGCTTTGGGGATTACCGTCTCCCTCCCCCCGTGGTATGCCCGCTTGCAGCAGCTCTGGAAACATAGTGCCCTGACTCACCCTTTCTTTCTGTTTCACGTTTTCCCACCTGTTTCCCGACTTCCTGTCTCTGCTAAAAGAGGACACCTCTGCTACCTGAAATAGCAGTGCTGCAGCTTCCCCGACTGTACCTGCTCACCCTCCAATCACAGGCAGTACCATAACCTTAAGATAGGGGGGTGAGGAGATGAGGGTCAGTTTGTAGCATCTTAGTCTGGATGGTTTTGTGCCTGGGGATCTGATCTGATCCAGTAAACTGCAGGGAATAAATTCCAGACAACATTCCTAATAGCAGCAGCTGGTTTATTTCTGCTGCGAGAGTAGTCCTCTCAGTGAGCCCATCATCAATGTCTGTACAGTCAGGCAAGTTAAGCATGCTGCACCCATCAGCCAGTCCATCAGGGAGGGGAATATGTTTTTGTTTTGCTGCTGCATGTTATGGTGAGTGCTTCACAGCATGGACTCTTGGAGGAGAGGCCCCTTCCATCAAGTTCCTCTTCGGTAAAGCAAACTGCATCTGCCCCATCATGCCACAACCTTAACAGCAATTCTAATACCCCTTCATTGGGCTTTTGCTGATAGCATCCCAGCATATCCTGCAGCTCTGATGCTTTAAAATCACAAATGGTGAAGGTCCCCTGTGCATTGTCTGCATTCGGTCCGCTAAGCTGCTGCTCTACCAGTGGCCAGGCAGCTACCTCCTCTTCATGCTCTATGTCTGACTCCGAACTGGGGGTTCATCAGAGTCCCAGATATTGCCATTCCAAATTTCCAGACCCCAATGCTCTTTTCACATCAGTGCCCGAACCACCAGGGGATGGACGTCTCACCTCCCCTCATATCCTGACAGCAATTTGCAATGCGGGCGATTTGCAATGCAGGCAGCCATAACAACACACATCAGTGCTGCAGATTTTCCCCTGGATCCACAGAGTTGTGGTTCCCACCTCTTGGGTCAGTTGGCGAACCTCCTTAATGGCTTGGAGATCACTTTCCAACTGCCCAATTTGTGGGCGCTGCACTAACAGTGCCTCATCCAGGGTGTGGAGTGCAGTCAGTAAGATCCACTCCAGATCCCCTGCTGCCTTTCCCTCCACCAGCCCAGCTTTCTCCAGTCGGAGTTTGGAGAACAATTCCTCTAGCCTGCCTGGGGTTACCCCCAGCTCACTTTCAAGCTCCAGCTGTGCTGCAAGAGACCCACCCGACTAACTTGTGAGCTATGGGTGCCCACTGACCCATAGCAAGCCACACGGGGAGGCAGCTCCCCTCCTTCCCCTTGTCCTCTTGTCCCCACAGAGGCATCTCCACACCGGTACCTGCCAACTCTGCCAAAATGGGACCGCAAGGTGGGAAAAAGGAGAGTTGCATACAGGCATTGAGAGCCATTCAAGGCATGGGAGGGGGAGGGGTTAAACAAAGTAGATTTAAGGACTTACCCTCCAAACTGCATGGGGAACCCCAGGAACCGCGCCGAGTGGTCACTGCTGGGAGACTGGGGGATGGATGAGTCAGATGGCCAGGCTGGATTCACTTTAGTATATCCTAGGGGCCCCTTTTATCTACTAGAGCTCTTTCCTTATCTCGACTATGCAAAGCTCGAGTAGTTACTGACTGTGAAGCAGCTAGACATTGTTGACAAAACAGAGTACACGTGTCTGGTCCTAACTGGTTTTGGACAGAGTGTAGAGCACACTCCAGGGCTACTCTGCGGTACCCTGTCAGTCACCCAGCTCTGCACCAGATCTTCTGTAGCAGTTCTCTCTACAGTGGGGCAGAGAGGGGCAGGAGATGTCACGGAGGATCACTGCCCAGTTCTGAACAAGGGTGTTCCAATTTTCACAAGAACCAAATTTCTTGTGACACACTTTCAAGGACAGAAACAAGTATGTTGAAATCAGAAGGGAAATGGTGGTGTCATCCCAAATATACTGAGTGTTCTGGGGGAAAACGCTAACTTGTAGCAGTGTGTGCAGAGAAGAAGGCTGAAACACACACCACAAGACATAATGAACAGGATGTGCCAGAGAAGAAGCAGACTAGGGCTCAAATTAAGTGCTTTTTGCAAGCCCAGACTTAAACAGGTGGGCATTATTCATGACTAAAAAATAAATAAAAATAAATAAATATCCCTTCCTCTGGACTTCAACCTGCTTTGTTTTTCTTTCTGGTTTTTTTTTTTCCCCACATTGCTTTCAACCTTCATTCTCAGCCATAACAACCTGCAGATTAGTCGTCTTTGTCAAACTAAACATCCCCTCCTTCACAAGCCAGGGAGTCTTTTCACCCCAAAGTGCATTGCTAGGGTAGAGTGAGCTGGCAGTTTTGTGGAGGGCCTGCTCCTGCACTGCAGTGAACGTGTCAGCAGAAGCCACCAGAGTCTGCTTCCACTCCCAGATCCTGCAAGTCTGAAAGTAGAGAAAAGTCAGAGGGGGCTGTGTGGGGAAGAGAGAGAAAATGCACATGATGCTAATAGGAACGCCTGAGCGAGAGGTGCTGCTGGAACACTAGGCCTCAAAACTCACTATTGCTCCCTATTGGGTACCAGAGGTTTGAGGAAAACTGTACAAGGGTAGAGGTATTCTGTGAGCAGTAACTGGGTTATGGCATTGCTCTGGTATGCAAGCTGCTTGTGCTGAATTGCTACTGGGTAGCAGTACCAAGGCTAACATTAGTAAGACAATTGTGCCCAAAAGGAATCTAATGGAAATGAAATATAACCAGCATAATCCATAGGGTTAGATAGGAGTCTTGGGATGCAAGACCACCTTCATCTAGATATCTCTAGCAGGAGGACCACATTTGGTCAAAATTGCCTAGGTTAAGAGTGTTGGAAACACCAAATGTGAGTATGGATGTCCTAGAACGGGGGCCCAGGAAGAAGAAGGAATGAGAGGTGGGTTGTTTATTTGTGAGGAGTTTGGGTGGAGAAAAGGAGATGCAGGGGTGGTGTAAAGGTAATTCAGGAAAAGAGCACAGTGGGGAATGAGGTATAAATTCAGGTGGAGGGCAATGAATGGGGGGATCTTATGACAGTAGGAGTGCAGAGGCCCACAGATGGTGGTGCAGCTGACCTGTGGACCCAAGGCCCCTGGGACATGGGAGAGAAGCCCCTTGGACAGCCCACAAGACTCTCCATCAGGTCTTTGTTTAAAAGACTCAGTGTGAGAGGGTAGAATAAGAACATACACGTGCACACACACACACACACACACACACACGGTTTTCCTTCCTGTAGAGGGACATTCTGATGTCGGGCTCTGACGCCTTCAGCTTCCCCTTGCCTCACAAGACATCACCTGTCTCTTTCTCAGAAAGAGAAAGACAAAAGGATGAGATGGCCATAGAAAATGGAAGCCTCCACAAGAGCTGCAGGCAACTACCAGTGCAGTTACCAGCTAAGAGCAGCCTGAGTTAGTCCTGCAAATGCTGAAGGTCAGCTTTGCTTTTGCATTCGTGGGTATAAATAAAATTGCTTTTCAACTAGGTCTAATTCTCCTAGGGCTATGATGGATTGTAGGCTATGGGTATCGTAAGTGTAAGTGAGAAAGGAAGTAACAAAATGCTGTCTCGCTTTTCCTCTCCAAAATAAAACTGTTGAGTTGGAGCAAGCCCTTGGCTGTTGCAGTGAATTTCCTCTGAGTATGCAGGTCCATGAGCACAGAGCTTGTGGCAAGCATCTGGATCCACACCTTGCCAGGGACTTCCCTTTGGAGGGCTCAGGTTTCTGTTTCTGTCACTAATAAAATGCAGAAAAGAACATGCAAATGTGATGTTACATTTTGGAAAGGATACGCAAGCAAAGCAGCAGAGTAAGGCCAAAATTAGGTGCTTCTGGAAAGCCCAGCCTTAAATAGGCAGGTGCTATTCCAGGTTAAAAGTAAGTGGGGGGCAGGTGGGCATGAGAGAGAAAATGAACTTAATAGCAATAGGAGCATTCACAACTGAACGGAGTATAACAAATTGAAAAGACTCACGTAAATGGCAATGCTCTTTTCCAAAATGGATAATATACAAATACTAGAGATAAAGCAAAAAAGGTAGTACCAAAGCTGATCAGCAGGTAGTCAGAGGAAGCCCCAGGAATCGTGTGCTCTTTAAAAGGAGCCCGGGCTGAGTGTTTCCTTTCCAGACGAAATTAATAAAATAGTTACAGATGATGGAAAAAGTTCTCATTCCTGTTGTTAAAATCAAAAGAGAGGGAAAAGAACACTGTTCCTAGAAGATTCCAAGTGGAATAACATATCAAGATGCAGCCCCTCTGCCTGCAGAGCCCTCGGGGAAGCTTCACTGCTAGCTATGAGAAACCTGGTGTGTGATGTGCGGCCAAGGGAAGGAAAGGGAACCTGCTAGATTTTATGATTTTTTTTTTTTTTTTTTTTTTTTTTTTTGTATCTCCATAACTACACTCCTGCAGTGTTTGATCTCCACGCTGCACGAAAGGACACATATTGAAAAGGCAGTCTCCTCCCACAAACCTCAGCCACAGCGCTGGGCAAGGAAAGGCTGGGAAAACTGTTTCTGAAAGCAGCGCTTCTCCTAGGCAGATGTTCAGGTATTGGCTTGCAAAGCGCAGAAGCCCCCCAGTAAATATTCTTATTCCCCTTCTATGTGTGAGATGAAAGGAAGGGATGACTAAGCTGGCTCATCAGCAGAAGGAGAAGCAATGGGAGCAATGACCTCAGGGTTAGGACGCTGGACTAGGACTCCAGAAGCATAGAAGCCAAATCCTAGTTCCAATGGCAGCTCCTTGAGAGGTGGTGTAAAAAAAACCACCAACACCAACAAACAAAACCAAAAAACCCTTCCTCTCTGCCTGGTTTCATAAGTCTTCCTGGTGCCATCATTTCCAAAGAGGAGGCGTTAACCCAGAAACTCACCTGAGAAGCAACATAGAGGCCTATGAACAGAGGAAGGGCAACTTGCAACACCACGCACAGCCCAGTGCCAGGCGTTCTGAGCTTTCAAAGCTTCAGTCTTGCCCCATCAGCAACTTAGAAGCAAAAGTCAGCCCTCACCCCCAGCCCCCATGTTTCCCCAGGCAAGTAGCATGTAGGCTTCCCTCTCCCCTTGGGCGTTGCAGGGGGATCTTGCAGCAAGTCAGGTAGATGACGAGGGATGCATCAGCACAAGCAGGTGGATAAGCCAGAGCTAACACAGAGCAGCACATCGGCTAGGAAGGGCATCAACAACTCCCCCAACAGCAGTTCTCTGGTGAAGTTACTCAGGCAACCCCCAGAAACGACTACAGGCTGTCCAATAATTTCAGCAGCCCATCTCAGTTCCATTTAGGCCAAGTTTTCAAGTCCTTGGTGCCCTTACAAGATCTGACAACATTTAAAGCTGAAGCTGGGATTCTACGGCAGTCCCCAGCTGGAGCCTAGGGGCAGGTCGTTGCCTCTCCTGTGTGGTTTCTCTGAAGCCCTTCCTTTGGTGACTAGCTGACTGATTCATCTCATCTGCAGCACACACACATCAAGGACTCCTTTGTACCTCTGGGCAGATGGACCCACAAGGCTAGAGCTCCCTCCTCTCACAGATGGGAGAGCAGTACCATGCCCCTGCAATTTCCAGAAAAGAGAGTTTTGATCTCTAGCCCTCCAGAAGAATCACATGTTCAGCAGCTACTGGGGGCAAAATTACAGGCCTCTAGAGCCAGAACCTGGAGGCTTTGGGAGCCACTGGATGAGGGCAGCCCTTTGGCCTGGCAAGTGCAGCCGTGCTCAGAGGCACTTCCAGGAGAAGAGCCGAGAAGGCAGGATTCCTGGGCACTTGTTAAAGAATATTGGACTGAAGCTGTCTAGAATTCATCGCTTAGCATACCTTGCTTAGCATTAGTAGCTAAATTTGCTGAAGCCTTAGGCTGCAAGCCATGAACTTTCACCTAGCTATTAAGTGAAAGAAAGTCCCAGAGACGGTTCAAGTTCAAGTCAGAGAGATAAGGGGGGTGGAGGGGGCTGTAGAGAGAAAGAAGCAGTTTAGCATTAACGAGCACAGAAGAAAGAAACAAAGGAACCACAAGACTGATTGCGGAGGACAAGATAAGGAAGTAGAAGAGCCAGACAACTATGCAAGAAAGAAGTAATCACAAAGACTGGTTCTGAAGGACAAGAGAAGGGAGTAAAAGGGCACCTATGCAGAAGTGCAGTAAGAAGTAAAGAACACACCTGGAAACTACAGAAAGGACCAACCAGGAACTGGAAGACCCCCAACTCTAATATTATGATTGGTTCAGAACTATGGGGTGGATACTAGACTGGAAGGGTATAATTACCCAGGGATTTGTTCAAACGGGGTCCCTCTTTGGAGGCACCCAGCTCGAGCTGTAATTACCACACGTGTGTCATTAAAATTTATTTTGCTCTGATCTGACTTCGGACCTCTGCCTCAGCGGGAACCTACGGTCGGACCCTGTTATGGTGACTAATTTTCCATAACAGCTCTGGTGGATTGATCTTGCTACCTAAGGTCACAAACACTTCAGCTGGAACTTGTCCACCAGGTCTGACATTTACACTGTTCCTCTGGCACACAGATTCCCTAGCGGCACATGGGATCACGCAACATGTCCCTCGGGGAAAGGGCCAAAGAGAGTCTCTATGCAGCATCATTTTTTAAAGAGAATTTGGGGAGGACTGTGGTTCTTGCAGACTTTAAAGTAACAGAACATCTGCCCTGCACAAATGCACAGAAACATACCCACCCCCTCACAATCACACACAGAGTTTTCCTTTGTGTAGAGTGGCATTATGATGCCCAGCTCTGAACCCTTCTACTTTCCCTTGGCTTACAAACATCACCTGCCCCAGGGACCAGATGTTCTCCTGGCAGAAATGCTGCCTGCAAGTGCTCCTCTGAAGCTGCACTGGCAGGTCCCAGCAAGGGTACAGAGTTCACAGAATCACAGAATCACAGAATGGTTGAGGTTGGAAGGGACCTCTGGAGATCGTCTAAGTCCAACCCCCCTGTTCAAGCAGGGAAAAGAAAATTTCCACTGAAGTGGAGCCTCCAAAAATTCCTCGACACTTGTGCCTGTTCCTCTCCACAGAAATCTTTAGTAAAAGGCAAACGATTTATACGATCTGAAGAGAAACCAGATTTCAAAACCTTGCCTGCTGTGTTTAACAGGAGCAAGGACTCCAAGGGCTGCAGGATAATCTATGGGCAGCACTGCTTCCACCACCAGCAGCAGTGTGCCAGTGCCCTGAGGGGCAAACCTGTTACTCGTGGCCTGCAGGTTTGCTGCATTGTCCTCTCCAGAGTTCACCTCCCTCGGGACTCACAGCGGCCCCCACTGCATTGCCTGGCAAGCTCCTCCACTTCCCAGATGTTTGAGCAGAGTAAGGGCAAAAGAGGGGGAAAAAAAAAAAAAAGTCCACAAACTTGTTTTCTCTGAGGACAACTGTTTAGTTAATATATTGCACTCAACTCTAATTATAATTCACACGATAGTTGCCTCTAGATGTAATGGTCAGCTTTATATATTCTTGGTCAGCAAAACTGAACTCACAGTCCACTGAAATATTACTTTAAGTCCTTTCTTTTCATAACTGTAGAAGTATTGCAAATGTTGAAAAGAAAATCCTTAAATGTTTTGCTTCTGTGTTCATTGGAATTTTCTTCTTACAACAGCATCATAGCTTTTCTCGTTGATGTTTAGGTATTATCTGGAAATGCAAAATACTTTTCTTTTCCCCCTTCCCAGCTTTAGACTTCCTCCTCAGTTCCTACCAGCAAATTCTGGGAGACAAAAACTCCAGGAATTTAAAACAGAGAATGAAAAGGGAGAAGAAAAGGCTTTACTGGCAAGTCTTGCCTCCTGTAAAAACAAGCATATGCAATACAGCAAAGAGGAACAAAGAGGCAACATCTAAACTGTATTAGTCCAGTCTCAGATTTTGTGCTGAAGTTTGCTCTTGTTTGGCTCCCCTGTTCTGTTGTTATCTCTGTTAATATGACTGTGGTGTTGGAAGTGTCCTGCAAAGACACCACAGTCTCTTGTGGAGATTTTGTACAGCTGAGATATCTCTTTTACATAGTTTACTGTCTTGTGGGATTGTGTAGGGACACAAAACTTGCACCTGCTTTGATTTTTCTCACACTAGAGCTCTTACTGCTGTCTTAGATTGAAAGTGTTTTGGTTAGGAGAGAAGGGTTGCTGTTTTGCAGGTGGGGGCACTTCTCCATGTTTTTGCCCTATGCAAATTTCTTTTTTTCTTCTTTTTTTTTTTCCTTTTTTTTTGTTATTATTACAGAGGCTGTCTATTCTATGGTCCCCTTCCCAGGAACTGGCAAGACAGTGCTTGCTCAAGCTCTTGCTAATGAATGTAGCCAGGGTGACAGGAGAAGAGCCTTGGTTATGAGAAAATGTGCTGATTGCCTAAGTGAATGGGTGAGAGAATCTGACCAACAGCTTCATTCATTACTTGAGCAAGTAAGGGGGAGCTAAGGTAAGGTGCCTGGGAGCATCTTGGTATCTCTGCACTGTAGTTGCTCTAGTATGTCAATTGTTTTCTTATGCTGGTGGCAGCCAAAACTGGAGGCAGTACTCATGTGTTGTCTAAGGCATGCCTAGTAAAGGGGGATCATCTCTTCCCTTGCTCTACCAGCTCCGTTCCTGTTGATACAGCCCCGTGCGCTGCTAGCCTTCGTCCCTGCTAGGGCATGCTGCTGGCAGATGCTCCCGCCTGTCTAGCAGGCCCCCAGGGTCTGGTCAGCAGAGCTGTCACCCCAGCAGCAAGTCCCCAGCCTGCATGGCCACAGGGGTTAGTCCATACCAGGCACAAGACTTTGCATTTGTCCCTTGCTTCATTTCATGAGGTTCATGGCTACAGGGATGCTGTGGAAGATCATGTCAGAAATGCTGCTAAAGATGGGATAGGATAGCTACCAGAAGCTACTGCTTCTAGCTATTACTGCTGAGGTTTGATGCTTCCCCTGTAGATCAGAGACATAACCGATGCAAACCAGCATCACCACCATCTGTAGGCATGTACACATCTACTGTCAGAAGACCCGCTGTCCTCTATTCTGAACTCATTTTTTTGCCTTATGCTCCATTCTTTCTGAGTTTGGGTCCAACTTTTCAGTGCCCTTGCACCTCCTTTTCTCCACCTAGATTCCACCCTGCAAAACCTGGCACAGTGCCCTGGGAGAGGTGCATCCCTGCAGTGCCTGTCTGATATGAACTGGAGTAACAGTGGGCCATCCTGTGTCCTAACAACAGCTCCCCTCTCCCCACAGCATGTCTCCGTGGAGCCCCAGCATGCAGGCCTGAAGGGTGCTGGGAGCAGGTCGCCTGGTGTCCCTTCATCCTGTGCTGCTGGGCTCCAAGCACACCCCCAGCACAGCTCTCACAGCAGCAGAACTGCTCCAGATCTCTCCCTGATTATACCATTGTGTTGGGTGACCTGACTCAAGGAATAATATGGCTGGGTATGTTCTGCATGCCCTGACATTGAACAGAAAATCATGCCATGAAACTGTAGGGTTGTTATTTACTGGAGCCCTACATGTATACCTGCATTTTTTGGCCTGGTGTGATGTTCAGGTGATTCTCAGGAGAAGGCAGCAAAAGAGATGCTGCACCTGTTGAAAAATCAAGGAGGATTTGGAATGAGCAGCAAGGACTGAGGGACTGCAGATGATTACAAGAGAAGAGAAAGCAAGAAAGGAATGTTTAGAAACTTTCTTTTCAGACTCCAGGTGCCAGAGAAGGTAGTGATCACTAATGCAAGTCCTGAGAGGGTATAAAAGAGAGGCCAAGTGTGCCTGTGAACACAAAGGTCCCCCTTAGATCTGAGCACATCTGGGAATATTGCAGGGCCTGCAGTGTGAAAGGCAGACAGTTTGGTGGCAGTGGTTGGACAGGATTTTTCTGGTCCAAAGGGGAGGGTGAAAAAGTACGGCTCAGGAAATGTTTGTATCCTTCCAAAACCGATATAAACAGAACTGCGCGCCTTGCCATACATGTAGCTATGTCTCTTCAGACTGTGAGACAAATTCATGTTCTCTGGCAGCTTGCTAGGGCAGGAGCCCCCAGTGTTTTAAACTGAGGTCAGTCAGATGACGCTGCTCAGGGCAGCTTAATCAGCACAGTGCCATTTGACTCCTGTACATCTTTTTCTCTTTTTCTCTTCTTTTCTTCTTTTCTTTTTTTCTTCTTTTATTTATTTATTTGGTACCCGGATTCAACAAGAGATTGCTCCTAACACAGAGACATGCCAGTAAATGCATTTAAGCTTGAGGTGGCCATTTCTGCCTTAGACATAAAAGAGTGTATGTAAGCTGTGTGCAAGATGCTTGATGGAGTCAGGCATTATTCATGGGCAGTTTGGGGGTATTCCAATTCTGACCTCAGTTAATCAAGGCTCCTAAGACTTCTCTTATGTCCAGAAATCAGCTTCCAAGTTGTTCTAGTTTCTCAGCAGAGTCAGAGGAGAACAGTCATGTTTTTTTGAATAAACACCACCAAAGGATACACTTATGCTCTCTATATCAAATGAACATAAGTTTTTGTTGTTGTTGTTGTTTGTTTGTTTGTTTGTTTTTTAAGAAGAGATAGGGTCTTAAGTACTCCTGGTGCATTTGTGCATGTTACATCCATAGCTAATTTTACTCTACAATAACATCACATCTTGAATTACCCACCTATCAGCTAAGCCTTTTTCTCTAGGCAAAAGAAACCTTGTGGTAATTTCCTCTTCCCTGTTTTTCTGAAACACTGTAGAAACAAAAATTGATGGGAAAAAAAAGGCATATCATCCCCCCCCCCAAAAAAATGGCAAGATCTTGTTTCCCAAAGTGCAGAATGTAAAGCCAGAGGTACCTGTAATACAGATGTTATGTGGAACTAGCTCTTGCTCCTGTCCTCTCTCCAGGTCAGCAGATATGACTGCTCTCATTTCCAAAGTCTCAGCCTCTCGGGGGTCTCGAGGAAGAGTTTCCGGGAAGGATGGAGTGAGTTGAAGGGGAGGTGAGGCTGCTGCTCTTCTTATTGATTTCTGAAACATTGTGTGGGCAGGGGCAGACCAAAGACCAGACCATATTGCTTCCCTGGGACTTCTTACCCCATGTGTGGGGAATTTGTTCATGCCATGGCCACGTGACATACGGGCACCAGAACAGCTCAGGTAAGCTGAAACCCTGTACTTCAAAAAGCTGCGTGAGAGTAACACCAAACAATCCCTACACAGCAATGGCAATAGCACCAGGTGTGTTTGTTGCAGGCAGTGAAACATGTCCCTAACACTGGCTGATTAGAAAAATCAGCTTAACTCACAGGTGCTCCTTCCCTTGTGAGTACTTCATTCAGGGCAGAAAAGGCTTTCAGCATTGTTTCATGCAGAAGAGCAAGGCTTAGGAAAGGATGAACTAAGGGGGTTGGGGGCTAGTGTCTTCTAGGAGCCCGTCCCTCTAGTCAGCATTCACTTCATGATGGAAAACTTGTCCCAAAATGTCCACTCTCTCTCTATCTTTTCAAGTTGTGTGCATGCCACCAGAGGCTTTTCTGACCTTTCACTCCCAAAATAGGCAAAGGCACCCCCCAGAAGTCACCCCTTCTCCTACAGACAATCTGCAGTCTGTCACCACAGTATCAAAGCCATGGGTTCAATCCCCTGGTATTTAGGTTAGCACTCACCACTTTGCTCACAGCGGAGTCACAGATCCTGACCTGGGAAGATCTGGGCAAGCTTGACCACTTCTCCTAGCCCCTGGCTCTGGCAGCTGCCATGGCCTCCCATGGCAGTGGCACATTGCCAGGCCTTGGGTTGGATGAGTGCCCCTTGGCACAAGGGAAGCTCCCCGTTGTACACACGCTCCCCGGTGGAGGGGCAGCCGTGCTGAGCCCACAGCAGTCAGCTCACAGCTGCTCTGTGCAGTGCTGGGCTGTCACCCAGAGTCAAGCAGGCAGAAGTGCTGTGGTTCAGCTGCCTTTGCAACTAGCTGAGCAAAGAGCTGCAGCAAAGCAAAAGCAAGGAGCAGCTGCTTGCCAAGGAAGGTTCAGCTCACAGGCTGTGCTCACTCCCAAGCATGGGTATCCTGGACCTTTCTGCATGTGTCTGCCTCAGGCCCTGCTCTCTCCTGAGGAACTGGCAGCAGTGACAGCTTTCCTTCTGTCCGTGTGGTATGCTCTCTGGTCAGCTCAGAGCTCCCAGGTCTGCCAAGAGCAGTCAGCACAAACCCAGCAGCTTCTCAGTCATTCACTTCTGCTTCCATGCAGGGCTGTGAAGGAAGAGATGGTGCTAACACTAGATAACTGTCCTCTCTTCCTCTGGCAAGTGGCACTACCTGTTTGTTCAGTCAGTTAGGGAGGGGGGCCTTGGCCTCTGCAATCCACTCACCCCTGGTATCCCTGGATCTTTTACAAATTCAGTGCCATGAACCCAGCCTTAGGCAAAAAGGATGCACTTTCCCTGTTTTGAGGCTGGCGTCCTTCTTGCCCAAGATTTCAAAGCTGAGATGCAGAGACAGCTCAAGATGCAGAAGTTACACATTGCAGTTAAGTGTTATCTGATAGGATGAGCATTTTGTTGCCATTCACTTTGTGTACTTTTATACCTATCATTTGCTTGCCAGCTGCTAGCGTGGGGCAGTACTGGGCCTTCTAGGAAAGCCCAAAGAAAGAAACCCCCTGAAAGTGCCAAGTTTTTCTCAAGTAAGGCATTGAGCTATCATCCTTGCACTGGCCCATGCAGTTAATGCAGTGGTCCTGAACTCACAGCACAAGCCTCTCACTTGGCCCTGCAGTCAATGTCTTTTGCTATGTAGAATATTAAATAAATTGAAGTGTTATTTATTTTCCCCTGTAGGAGCCAACCAGCCCTGTCAAGACTTCACTTGCTTCCGTGGTCTGAGAGAAAGGCTCTGAGATTGCAGATACTGTCCCAACAGAAAGCACTGTCTGGCCCCTCTGTTCCAGCCGTACCAAATGCACCCTGGCAGCGCAGGTCCCAGGCACCCACCCTGAACCCCCTGCTCTGCTAATCGTCTTGGTGTCAGTCAAGAGGTGCCCACTCCCTCAGTCCCCAATCCCACCTTTGACAGACGGTGCTGCCACAGTCATCGGCCGCTGAGCCAGGCTGGGCTGCTTGGGCTCTGTGCTGCTGCCCTCTGCCTTTTCTTTTGGGAAGGCCAAGGCAGGGACAGGTTTGAGGGAAAGCACTTGGTTGTTGACTGGGGGGGGTTCCTACTGTTTCAGCCCATGACTGTCGAGCGGAAATAAAACACATGTGAGGACATGAAGAAGCTCAGGATCTCAGCCACAAGAGATGTCACATTGTGGTAGGTAAGGGGATTTCAGCTGAGGACAATGCGTTTGGGAGAGTGACTGTGAAACCACTTGTCAGGCTGTTCATCTAAATCTATCCAGTACCCCTGAGCCCCATTCCATACCCTAAGCCCTACCACTAGCCTTTAACCTCTTCCCCTCCAACAGTCCCCACCTAAACCCCTCACTGCTAAGCTGGAACACATAACCCCTTCTCTAATCTCAAGATCCCCACTAAACTCCTGATCTCATGCCCTGCTTCATATCCGTCAAAAGTAAGCCGATATCATGGCTCTCATTCCTAAGACTCATCGCAAACTTCAAGCCAAAATCCTGTGCCGAAAAGCCAGCTCATACACTATTGCCTGACAATAAATATTGAACAGAACACGGAACGTGCTGCTAAGGCTTTAAAAAATCACTAACTCTCCTCCTTAACTCTAACAAGAGAGATCTAATGCCTATGCGAATCCTGCACAATAACCACAGAGCAGAAAGTGTAACTTGACGCCTGAAGCCTAATGCATGAGGGTAATGCTCGCACTTGTAAGCTCTAATCACATTCCTCAAACCCCAGATCCTTCCACCCATCCTCAAAGGCCACCTCGAACACGTTTCACCCCTGAGAGACAGGGGAAGGCCAGGGGCTATGGGGAGAGAAAGCAAATGGAGATGAGAGGAGAGACGAGAGGCAAGTAAAAGAAAGCGGCAGGTGAAGGTATGAGGGCTGGGCTGTAGACTGTGAGGTCACTTGTGCTACAGGAATCTCTTTGGTGAAGAACATGAGACGGGCATTGTGAAGTGGTCAGGGGAAGGTTGCGGGTCATCCCAGGAGTTCCGAGACGTTGTGTGAGGGCAGAGGCAGGGAGAGGTTGTAGGGAGAGCGCTTGGGTGCTGATGAGGAGGTGCTGTGGGTTCCCTCAGCGGAGCATGCAGGAGCTGGAAGCAGCCGCAAGAGGACAGGAAGGGCTCCCTGATGTCCTCCATCAGAGAGGACATGTTCTGGGGAGGTAAGGGGCCTTGAGGTAGTGGTGCTGGCGGTGGGAGAGGACCTGGGAGAGTCCCTGTGGGAGGCCCCCTACCCCAAGACGAAGCACTAACCTGAAGCCCGACCCTTCCACCTTGCCTCCTTCCACTCTTCTAGCCTCTAAGGCCAAACCCCAGGGGCTACGCTGAAGCCTCAATCTTTGTCTGTTTCCCCAAACTCCGACCCTGTGCCAGAAGCTACTGCTTATCCCTGATGGCTTGCCTTGAAGGTCTGGAGCAGGCTTGAGCCCTCAGCCCCACTCCAAGCCAAAGCCCTCTGCCAAAACTCTAGCCCCTACCCCAAACCCTCAGCACACACACCGACAACAACACTCACACAGCACCCAAAAACTTTCCCTCTTGCCACTAAGAGGGAGGTGCAGGTGAAGGTGTGAGGGCTGGTCTGTGGGCTGTGAGGTCCCTTGTGCTGCAGGAATGTGCTTGGTGAGGAACATCAGGTGGGCATTGTGAGGTGGTCATGGGGAGGTTGTGGGTCGTGCCAGGAGGTCAAAGAGGTTGTGGGAGGGCAGAGCTAGAGGCAGGTTGGAGGGACAGTGCTTCTTTGTTGACATGGAGGTCTCTTCTGTTTTAGCACTTGGCTGCCCAAGGGAAGAATTCAACCTGTGAGGACATGAAGGCTCCGTTTTCTCGGACACCAATGGCTCCCTAATATCATCTATGCAATACAAAGCACTCTCCTAAGTGCCGTGCCTGAACACTTGACTCTTCTTCCAAAATTAGAGTCATAAAAGTGGTGATGGAACGGTATCCCAAAAGGGCTTGTTGCTTTGGTTTGGTTCTCCATGGGCTCAGGTTGATGTGTTCAGTGTCCCACTGTAACCTGTTTGGGAACGAGGTTCAGATTCAGGGTTTGCTTTTTGGGCCCTGAGTCACTGGAGATGGTGAACGATCCCAGAGTAGTTTTCCTGAGGCTGTGACAGACCTGTGGGGGCTGGTGATGGCTGACCATGTTCCTGGAGAGGAAATAATCTGCCAGGGGAGCTCAGAGCATTTCCGGGAACATCACACAGTGGGGGTGGGCAGTGGGTGGAACCCCACAACACAAAAGACCTTCCGACATGGAATCACCAAGCGGTAAAGAGCAAACTCAGGAAATGCATAGGTAAAGGAGGGCTCCTCAATCCCAGGAGAGGCAGTGGAGACCCAGCAGGCTCAGGGAAGAGAGGCTGCAGAGTCGTCCCTTGTCCTCTCTTTGAAATGCCGTAGGCTGGCTCCAGTGCAGCCCCATAACATACCCTGTGTCCTCGGAAATGCTGCCTGGTCCCTCTGAGCACCCTCCACAGCCACATAAAATGGGAGGCAGGGACTGCCAGTGGCATGATAACCATCCCTTGGGGTCTGCTTTCTGCTCTGACAAGAATGGGCACTGGCGAGTCACCCCCTGGCCCTGTGGCACCACCACTGGCTGTCTGCTGAGCAGCAGTGCCTGCACAGAGCCTTGCAGGCAGCACAGGGGAGGGGGACCTGGAGCAGATGGCCAGGCTAGCGTGGACACGCTCATCTGGGGAAAGGCTTTCTGGGGAGCAGGGACGTGCCTGGAGGGGAATAAGGGAGTGGTTCCCAGGAAAGGTGAGAAGTGTCATGGGTTCTTTATAAAAACTGCTAAGGATATGCATATGATCAGCAATTGTAATTTGTGGACACTGTGTGGTTCAAACCTGAATATGATACAGCCTGGCAACTCTGAGAAATACCTGAGTCTTCGGAACAACCCTTGGGTTGGACTATCAAGACCAGAGTTGCAGAAGAAACTTAAGTCCTGGACATTGTTCGTGTTTTCAGAGGATAAGTTGTCAGAGGGCCAGCTTATCCAAATAAATGGACAACTACTTGACTGGGCAATTTTTCTCACGATCATGTCACCACCACCAGCTGACTTAGGTTGGCTGGGTCACCTTAACCTGGAAAAGGAACCTATATATAAGGACATAGGTGTTTAATAAATAGCCACGTGCCACATCATCTAATTAGTGATGCTCATGAATGGATGAACAAGATTCTCCCTGTCCCTATCTACCATCCAGAGAAACCACAGCCAAGGGAATGGGCCTGGTGCAATCAGTGGGGAAAGAAGGCCCTATGGAGATTGACTCTAGTCTGGCACTGAGACGAGGCATGAGAGGTCTGAATGGACCTCTCTGAAAGGACGCGAGAGGAGAATAAGTGGGAGTCTGCTCTGTAGAATAAGTGGGACACTACTCTGATGTTTTCTTCACTCACTTGGCTAGGTAGGGTTAATCAGGTGCAGGGCATGGCTAGACAAACATACTGACCTGTTCACACTCAGCCAGTCCATTTTAAACTCTTTTCCCTCATGCTTCTTTCTCTCCAGTCCACTCTGATCCCTTTCCCTACCTTTGGTCCTTCTCCTAAAGATCCCTTAAAGTCTCACACATTCTTGAAATCCCCTTAAAGTTCTACACAGTTCCCAAATGCTCTTGTCCTGCTTCCCATGATAAGTCCTCTACCCCTTTAGGCAATAACCCCTTCAGTCCACAAGGCTTTCAAGGAGAGTCACATGGGTGGACTCATCTTGGAGGGTGACACTCCCTCCAAGGCCCCAGGGACAATGGGCTAATCGCTCTCCTTTGACGGCCCTAGGAATATCCAAGTCAGGGTGCCCCTTTGCACTGATTAGGTTACTGGCATTCCTCTGCCATCACTGTTCACCTGTTCTTTGTATTCATGGTGACTAGCCTTCAAACACATAAACTCACAGTTTAGTCCAGTGTTTGGCCCATACCTTCTGTAAGCGTTAACAAGCCACATAAACTATATGCAGAGGAGGTACTGTGCAGCTCTGGGCACAGTGTAATCTGCTTTTCCATAAAATGTATTCTTATGAAAAACAGACACTGGCTAAGGTTGAACGATAAGAAAACAGAAGTAAATGGAAGAAAACAGGAAGCTGCTTGGCGACCTTGCCTCACCCCTTGCAGTCGACTTCCAAAGAAAAAATTGGATCTCATTTTTGCTCCTGTTGTAGATGACTGCATTAATCACTGCAGATACCTCACAGTAAAAAACAAACAAACAAACAGACAGACAAAGAGCTACTACGGGGTTAGTGGCTAGTAGAACTAGACGAGGAGCTAGCTGCAGGTTTTAGGTAGGTATATAGAGTAGTGTAAACAAGGAAGGAGAAAGCAGGAAGGCAGAAGAAAAGAAGTCACACCACCCTCCTGCAGAGGATATTCTTAGAACCACAGTGAAGCTCTTAAAATGTGTACAGGTATCTGAAGGGAGGGTGTCGAGAGGATGGGGCCAGACTCTTTTCAGTGGTGCCGAGCGACAGGACACGAGGCAATGGGCACAAACGGAAACACAGACGCTTCCATCTGAACATGAGGAAAAACTTTTTCACTGTGAGGGTGACAGAGCACTGGAACAGGTTGCCCAGAGAGGTTGTGGAGTCTCCTTCTCTGGAGATATTCAAAACCAGCCTGGATGCAATCCTATGCAATGTGCTCTAGGTGACCCTGCTTGAGCAGGGAGGGTGGACTAGATGATCTCCAGAGGTCCCTTCCAACCTCAGTGATTCTGTGATTCTGTGATAATGAGAGTGGCTGTTCCACAAACATACATTCGTCGTTATGCACTGATATTGCCCAAGATAGGAGACATAAGGCCAGACTGTTGCCAGTGAAAAGCAGATTTCTGCACAACACATTCTTGAGCCAAAAGCTCCTCTCATTGCATTGTCCATTGCCTACTACCCCACACAAGCTGCAAGGCAGAACATTTTCTGTGCTAGAAACTCTCTGGAGAAAAGTCTTCTCTTCAGAGCACGCTTCACCTCCACATTCCTCAGGGTGTAGATCAAAGGATTGAGGACTGGCGTGACAACAGTATACATAAGCGTGGCTGTCATTGTCCAGCTGGCTGAACTCCCTGAGGAAGGTGGCACATAGTTAAAAACAACAGGGACATAGAGTAAGGCCACTACTGTGAGATGGGAGATGCAAGTGGAGAAGGCTTTCCTCCTTCCCTCCTTGGACTGGACTTTCAGCCGGAGGAAGGAAAAAATGTACAGGTAAGAAAAGAGTATGAAGACAAAGGGGCTTATTGCAATACTCCCTGTGATGATGCTGAGAAGGCTCAGGTTGAGCTGGCTGCTACTGCAGGCCAGTCTCACCACGGGCTTGATGTCGCAGAAGTAGTGCTGGATGTGGTTGGGGCCACAGAAATGGAGTCGGGAGGTCATGACTGTGTGCATCAGAGCATGAAGGAAGCCAGTAGTCCAAGTGCCTACAGCCAGCAGCAGGCAGGCCCGTGGCCTCATGATCAGGGTGTAGCGCAGGGGGTTGCAGATGGCCACAAAGCGGTCATAGGCCATGACAGCCAGAAGCAAACCTTCGCTGCTACCCAGGAAGTGGAAGAAGTGGAGCTGGCTTAGGCAGCCAGTGTAAGAAATGACATGGTGCCCCGAGAGAAACCCAGCCAGCATCTTGGGTGTGGTAACTGTGGAGAAGAAAATATCCAGGCAGGAGAGGTTGCAGAGGAAAAAGTACATGGGGGTGTGTAGCCGGGGTTCACATACCACCACTATCATGATTGCCATATTCCCCAGCAGGGTCGACAGGTAGAGCAGTGAGAAGAGCATGAATAGGAACTGCTGCAACCCTTGAAGGCTGGTCAGGCCAAGGAGGATGAACTTCCTCACCTCTGTCTGGTTATCCATCCCTGCAGGGAAAGAGAGAATAACTTGGCAGTGACTTCCTATCTTTCTGTCCTGAGCTGTTATATCCATTTCCCAGAGTCCTCTTCCATAAGATGCATCATCAACTGATGCTGCCTCATAAATGGGAAAGATCAGATACTGAGTCTGGAAAGGGACACGAAAAAATTCCTTGATTTTCTACCCCAACTGTTTCAACAAATACTAGAAACTGTTGTAACCTAGATGGCCAATGCTGATGCTGGAACTGCCACCTGTGTACCAGCCCACTGAAAGGAATGGCATGTTTGAGAATAGCAAGAAAAGAAAATTATGAGGAAGGAAGGAAGGAAGGGAGGGAGGGAGGGAGGGAAGCTGGTTACCTGATTTGTAAGTGAAGATCATTCTTAAATCCTGTGTGTTTTCTTATTCAAAAAAGTGTTTTCTAATAAGTTTTGTTCATTCCAAATCCTAGCTGATTATACTGTATCTTTCCCAAAGCTGAAATGTTATAGTAGTCTAGTGGCTCACATATAATACACTGCTTTCAAAGAAGATTAATTCTGGCTGTTCAGTGGAGTCAGGAAACCTTTATATAGTTGTCCCTGTCACTGAAACAACCACATTTGTTTCCAGCAAAGGAAAATTTCCATCTCTCTGATAACTCCTCTTGGGATCAAGCCTCTGAACCTTATGGGACTTCAGTTCAGAAAACATCAAGGCATAGCACCTCAGGCACGCAGAGAGCTAATGATGTTGTGGGGAGGTGAACTGATTGCTGATTATTTGCACAGCAAGCGCTCATAAGCAGGAGGAAGCTGTAGAATCAAAAGCCATTTATTAAAATATGCAAGGTTATAGCACGTAATTCTCAGGAAGACTAACAGTTTTCATGAGGAATTTGCCCAAAAGTTTTTTACATGTTGTTGTAATTCCCAAGCACAATGCATTGAATAAGTATCATGGCTTCATTGGACCTGCTACAACTGCACAGCTGAACTCTGCCTCTGACTTAACATCTTGCTCCCTTTATAATCCATGAAGATCTTAAAATGCTTTTTTTTTTTTTTTTTAACTTCTAAAGATGGAGAAAACAAACCATGATGAATTTTTTTAAGGCCTCAGATACCTGTCTCCTTGTCCCCTCTGCAAGCTGTGTTTGCCATGAGCAATGGCATCTGAAATCTGCGTAGAAGTGCCCACCTGCCTGATTGAGACCACACAGAGGCAGGGGCTGGTGGCGTAGCAGAAGACCCTGCAGGTGCTGTCATAGTTCATGCAGCCTGTGGTGGTGGTGGCCATCGCAGGGCTGCACTGTGCTGGCAGGTCCCACCTCTTGAACAGGCTGGCTTGTGAGAGGACAGGTGAGAGAGGCGGTGAGCCGCACAGGTCCCAGCCCCTGGCAGACAAGATACCTTGGTTTTCCTGCTCTGTATCTAACACTGCTGAGCCCCTTGCATCCTCTCCACAGGTTTCTCGCTGAGCTTCACCATGCAGTTTCACACCAAAGTATTTGGATGTGGTGTGTGCCTCAGCCCTGCTGGCCTGGACACACTCTGGTGCTACCAAACACTGAAGGGTGGGGCGATGTGGAGAAGGTGTGGGAGAAGCAGAGACTGCCTTTTGTGGCGACAGAGCACTTTGTGGAAGCTCTCAAGGGCCCAGCCATGTGGCAGGACTCAAGGTGTTCTCATTGCCTGCACTGGTGTGCCAGGAAGAGACAGAGGCTATGGGGAAGGAGGCTAGTGCAGAGCTAATGGGACAAAGTCTTCTGGCTGATGGAGTCCCTCTTGACATCCTTCACCTCTGCCTTTGACTGTCAGAGCCCTCATTCTGCCTGGGATCCTGGCTGTCTGCAGGCTACTGGAACCAGTCTGTGGCTGGGTCCATGCTGGTTGGTGGAACACCGCCTCTTCCCTCATTCTGGATCATTCATTTCTCTTCCCCTCATTCTGGATCTTTGATTACTCAGCAGCCATTAGGCTGGTGGACCTTTTGCAATCTAGTGCCTTGCAGGGATCCCCAGTCTTTTGAACTGGAGCTGTCTCTGTGGTGCTGACAGCCAGAGGAGCTAGGAGAAGGCTCATGGGGTTGGCAAGTTGCCAAATTCCTCAGCACTTCCTGGTAAACTTCAGCAGACTAGGAATGGGGAGCTCAGGGAGAACTTTAATAATCAGAAGCCCGTGGGACTCGGAGGGTTAGGAGTTGAAGATAAGACAGCTATAGGAAGACATGGTGACGTCATGTGTGTGGGTGTCTCCACAAAGCTGACCCTGCCATGGCCCATGGTTAGGCATTCAGGGCGTGGGCATTCGGGGCTTTGCTCACTCTTAGGAAGCCTTGCACAGAGTTTCTTGGTACGAGCCAAGGTTGATCCACGGCAGCACCAAGAATGACACATGGATCTTTGTGTTAGCTGTACTGCTGTCCAGCACTCTGGTCTATAACAGCAAGGGCACCATCGACCAGCAAGACAAGGACCAGCTGCAGTGTCCTCAGTGGGGCAGCAGCAACAGGGAGGCCCCGTCTCCCTGAGCAGTAGCTTAGGGGTTCACACATCCCAGGTCCTCAAATGGCTGCTTTTTATGGGGAGATCAGAGCCTCCTGGTGGTGCCCAGTGACCAGGCTCTGGCTCCTCAGGGATCCTGTGCTCCAGACCTCAGGGTTGAGGCTTTGAGTCCTACTCCTGCTGGTGACTCCAGGCTGTTCTCTGTCCCTGCAGAATCTCCCCTTCTCCTCATTAAATGCTGATGGCTGGGGAGGGTGGCGTTAGGGTTAGGGTTAACCCCTCCCTGAACAAGGATCCAGGGTCTCTGTTTCCTTAGCCAGCTCCCCAGCTATGTGACGAAGCTGATGGAGAATGTAAAGGTGAAAGCAACACCTGGGGAGAGTGGAGATGAACTGGAGGATTCCGACAAAGTTTTCTAGTTCTTCCTGACCTTTGTCTGGGCTGTGTGGGACTTCACATTGCAGCTGAAGGTGGATGGGAAGGAAATCTCTGAGGATGAGTACCTGTAGAATGTGCTGAAGTTAAAGCCTGGTAGGAGAATGGTGCTGCGCTCAGTGCTGTGCTTCAGGAAGGGCAGGATGCATCCAGCTCTGGACACCTGCATTTCAGCGTAAGGCAACAAAAGCCCAAACCCAATGAGCTCACTCTCTGTCCTATCTCTGCAGGTAGCAGCCAGGAAGCTCAGCTCTATAAGCAGCCCAGGAATGCATCTGCCACTTCTTCCCAGACCAGAAGTGCTTTGTTTTTGAGCAGACAGTCAGCAAGAGGGACCTGCCACCCTTGGAGGAGCTTCATGATAGTGAGATCGAGCCTGAATTCCAGGAGCAGGTGGTGACATTCTGCAGCCACATCTGGGAGACTTCCACATCCAAGACAATCCCTGGTGGCAGTACAGTAGTAATGGGGAACTGTGGGTGCCAGGGTCCAGAGGGTCAGAGCTGGCTGGTGGCCCTTGGGCCTTTGTCTGCAGAAGGCTCAAATGCACAGCCAAATGATGCAGGTGGAAATGGAAGAGCTTTTCCACTGGCTGCTGTACTTGCCTCTTGATGTAGAGCCACATGTCTCCCATTTCCCCTCCCTGTACCCAGTCGTGCTGCTGTGCCCCTTGGCTGCTGTTGCAGACTGAGCATTGTGGCTTCACCCCTCCCAGTTGATCAGAGCTGAGGATGGTCTTTGGGGCACCTTCACTCCTCAGGAATGGCACTGCGTGAGGGTGGTATGGGGACCAGCATGTGACTGAGTCCCACCTCACAGAGACTAGAGAGTGACAGAGAGCTCCTCATCTACTAGTGACAAACTGCTAGAAAGGCCTCAGCCCCACAGGAGTCTGCTACCATGTCCTGGGACCTCTTACCCCTCCCAGAGGATCTGGGTCAGGAGGGACATCTGGAGATCTATACTCCCACCTGCTCTGAGCATGGCTAACTTCCCAGTTAGATCATGTTGGTCAGCACTTTGTCCAGACAAGTTCTGAAAGTTTCTGGGCCCCTGCACCACTGCTGCTCCACTCTCATGGTGACAGTTTTTTCCCTATCACCCAGCTGAAATTTCCCTTGCTGCTACTTGTGCCCTTATGCCTATTGCACCTTCTCCTTCTGTTCCCCTGGCCTGCTCCGAGCACCTACTTTACAGGGAGCAGAGATAGGCACTGCTCGTTCCTACCGGGGGTCAGAGGAGGGCACATGGAGGCTCACCTTTACCCAGTGCGGAGGGACTGTGGCAATGCCCATGGGCTGACAAAAGAGCAGAGCAGGACTGAGGGGAAGTGAGAAGATCTCCAACAGCTCGTCCCCAAACCCAACGCAGGGAATATCTCACTGGAAATCAGTCCTGAAAGAAGACTATGAAGTAGAAGGGAAGGCACTGGTGAGCTGCTCGCTCTTGCACACCTGGACTCTGCCTTTGATCTATGAGCACTCTAAATAGCAATGACTGTGGTTTCAGCTCTAGGCACATCCTAGACACCTGCAAGGTTGCCATGAGCTCTCTCAGTCCCAAGAGCTTGGCCCAGCTCAGGAGCAGAGGCACAACCAAAGGAGTGACTTTCTCTGCCCCATGGGATTCCTCGAAACGTGCCTAGGGGCTCCAGGGCTGACAGTCCCCAAAAGGCAGCAGGATCCCTCTTGGGGAATGCACTTTGAAGTAGGCTAAAGTAATCACCTATCTTCCCTCTCTAAACTAAGGAGAGAGCAGTGGAGTCCAGCAGCGTGATTTCTCCTATCAGGGTGTCATTGTGTAAGAGAGATGAAACTGTCCTCCTCTGGAAATCCCTATTCCTCCCCAGTTATTAGGCAGGACATGCGAAAAGTGATAGGGAGGGGTTTGTTTTCCCATGTAGGGCAGTGATTCAGATGAGTCGATGCAGGTGTCTCTTTTTTGGTTAGAGGCTTTGGGGCAATTCATCTCCCTCCTGTGCATGCCACAGACCCAGAGGAGGTGCGATTCCTCTTCCGTCAATTCAGGTGCGCACAAAATTTGTGTCTCTGTGGGAGCTCCTTGACTAAGCTCCCATTCTAATCCATGGAGATGGAGGGGAGGAGTCAGTTGCTCACACACAAACAGCTGGTGACATCTGAGGTGCCAGAGGTGATCCAAGACATGTTCGAATGTCTTCAAACTCCTGTGGAGCAATTCTGAAAGACCCACATCCTTCTGGAGCATCAGCTATGGCCTAGGAGGGCTGGAGAGGAACTATCCTTGGTGACCTGAAATGACACCAGAGGTGTACATTCAGGACATCTGAGCCTGCCTTAATCAACCAGTCCCTGGCAGCCTGCAGACCTACTCAGCTGACCAAGCAGAGGAGCTCACCATAAGGAGAGTGAGGTGTCTCTCTAGGCTCCATCCAACTTGAGCCCAGGTTACTACAAAGCTAAGATGAGTGCCCATCTCTGCATTGCAGAGTCCTAAGCTAACTCAGGGCTCTCATTTGAATGAATAAAAAAGGCCTCTAGTGCTGTGTCAGGGGACTGGGGTGCCCAGCACAACCACTGGAAAATACAGCACAGGAGCTACAGGAAAGCCATGCTCTTTTGGATGGGTGCTGGACAGAGTGCCGAGGGCATCTCAGAGGGGTGAGATGCCTGTATGCCAGCAACTGAACGCCAACACCATGGTACTGAGGCAAGACCCATCCCATCTACGTCTAAGGGTGTTGCAGGAATGGGAGATGCTTCACACCAGCATCTCCACTCGTGCGCCCACGTTCTCAAACCCTGATGGTTCTCCTCTCCCTGAACCTCACTCACCCACCTGATGATGGAAACAGGGAACATGCTAACAGTGATCACAGTGTAGTTAGATCACAGGCTCTCCACTCCCAGGGATGTTCTCAGCAGGACCTACTCCTTCCTGGAGATTGACTTCACTTCCATCACAGGCCTCACAGTGCCACTGAGACAGCTCAGGCAGAAAACTCCTCTCCTGCCATGGTTGCACAGCCAAGCCCTGTTTCTGCCTGGCTTTGGGGACTGCAGGGTTTGCTCTCTTAGTGGGAACCTCATTTCATCATGGCATGGTGATCTGCCATTAAGGCCAGCATGTCTCTGCTCTGAAATGGGGCCTTAGCATACATGGGGTCCTTGGCTGTCGTCAACAGGTTTCACCATGGCAATTCTGTGCTTGGCCCTGGTGCCACAGCTGAGGTTCTGCAGCCCACATGTACCCAACTGCACTCAGCCTGGGGAATAGGCAGGAGGAGCTGCAGCTCTGTGTGTGGCCACAGAAGTTCTAGCATTGTGGGAATGACTGATTTGTGATAAGACCACTCACACGGCTTGGGGTGCTTCAATGGGTGGACAGAAGCTCTTCAGGAAAGACAGACAGGAAAGAGGAGGAGGGGAATTGCCCTCTGTGTGAAGGAGCAGCTCAGATGTGTGGAGCTCCTCTATGGGAGGGAGGGCAGGCTGGGTGAACACTTGTGGGTGAGGATCAGAGGAGAGGCCAGTAAGGGGGACATTGTGGTAGCGGTTATAAACCACTCTTCTTTAAGCCACCTGAGCAAGTCTCTGGAGCAGTGACCCTGGTTCTTATGGGGAACTTTAATCTCCCTGGCATTCACTGGAAGGGCAACACAGCAGGGCACAGACAGTCCAGGAGGTCCCTGGAGGATAGCAGGACAATTTCTTAGCCCAGCTGCCATTATGAGTCACCTGGATCTGTACTTGCAAACTCAGAAGAACTGGCTGCAGATGTGACACTCAGTGGCAGCCTTGGCTGCAGTCACCATGAAAACAGTACAGTCTCGGATCCTGAGGGGAATTTAGGATGGAGAGTAGCAGGGTACAGACCCTGGACATCAGACAGGCAGACTTCGACTTATTCAGGGCACAGGAATCCTGTGGGAATCCTGTGGGAAGCAGCTCTGACCAGCAAAGGAGCTCAGGCAAGCTGGCAGGTCTTTGAGGAAAGCATCCTTCAGGCACTGGAATGGTCCACCCTGATACTCAGGAAAACAAGCATTCATCTCAGGAGATGGCTTGGCAACACAGGCAGCTCAAGACTGAGCTCCAATGCAAACAAGCAGTACACAGGAGGTGGAAGCAGGGACAGGTTACAGTGGAAGAAATTTAGGGATGCTGTCTGGGCATGGCATTAGGAAAGCCAATCCTCCCCTAGAGCTGGCAGTTGCAAGGGACATCACAGGCACCAAGATGAGCTGGTACTGCTTCATTAACAGTAGAAGAATAAACAAGGAAAATGTGGTCCCGCTTCTGAATGGAGCAGAGAATTTAGTAAGAGTAGATGCAGGCAGGTCTGAGCTACTGAATGTCGTCTTTGCCTCACTCTTTGCTGGCAGAGCTTCCCAGGCCTTTGTGCCTAGAGGCAGGACTCAAGGAAGAAAATGACATCCATTAGTGGATGAGGATCAAGTCAGGGGTTACCTGAGTGAACTCCGCCCTGAAGAGTCCAGGGGACCTGAGGGGCTGCATCCAAGGATGCTGAGAGAACAGGCCAAAGTCACAGTGAGGCCACTCTGTATCATCTTTGAAAGGTTGTGGGGATCCTGAGACTGATGAAAAGCAGAAGTTGTATGCATCTTCAAAAAGGCCCAAAGGACGAGCCAGGGCTTAGTTCTCCTGTTTAACCTTGCTTTCATGAGGACATCCTGTGTGGGCAGTGTCAATGTAATCAACGTGATCAATACAAGGCATGGTTCCCCATCCTGAAGTACACATCTAGAATGGGCCAGGTGAAGGGTGGTCTCACCAGAACTCACCCCTTTAGTCCTCAGATGGCATGGACACTGCTGATTTCCCTCTCTAGAGAGTGGATGAGGCTGGATCCACTTCTATGGAGAGAAGCCTTGCCCTGCAGACAGAGGCCTGGGGATATCTCAGATGGTTCTTCTTGGCAGTCCACTGGGTGCCTGCTTTGGTATATTTGGTGCTTTTCCGTGACAACTGCTCCCCCCCTCCACCCCCAGGAGTCATAAAAATGCAAGCATTTCCTAAAAGCTGGTCATAAAGGCCCCTATTAGAGCCAATAGCAAATTGTCCCATCCTAAGATCTCTGGAGGGAGCCAGAAAAGTTTTAATAAGCACCAGAAAATGCCAGGAAGCTCAAGGCTTCTTCTGAAGGGCCAATGGGTCACAGCTGAGAGGCAGTGCTGGCCAATGGGACAGAGGGTTGAGGAGAAGGCAATGAGCAAGACAATGGTGGATAAGGACCTCGGTAAATTCTCACACACATGTTTGAGCCCAGACAATTAAAGGAGGTGATGTGTGTGGGCAGAGGGGGAGGAGCTGAGTGCTGGGAGCATGGCAGGGCTGAAGGCCTCTCACCATATCAGGGATGATAGAGACATTTCCATTTTGTGTGTATGCCTTAGCCTGGGAGATGGGGAATGCATGCTGCTGGGGCACGAGTGGACAGAGCTCAATCATGACCACAGAGCTGACCCTTCTCTGGAGGATGTGTGAATCTCCTGGAGTGAGGTCCCTCTATGGCAGGCAGAGCAGGAACATTACCGGGACACGTAGGAGTGCAGGGAAAGAGCTGTGTGCATGTAGGAGTGTGGCTGATGCAGGCAGGATGGAGAACACAGAGAGCATGCCATGGTCATGTTTAAGGGAAATGCAGCTGGGATTTTAGGCCAGCACAAGAACAAGGATGTGCAATTCACTGCACAGGACGCAAGCACGTTTGGGAGTGGGATATCTTAGGTGAGTGAGGAGCTCTAGCAGGGCTTTGAAAGAAGCCAGGTGGCTTGCTGGGCAACTCAGGCATCAGCAAAATCACAGGAGCCCATAGCTTTGCTTTTCAAGCAACACCCAGTGAGGATGGAGAGACATCAGTGGAACTAGGGAGAGTGGAACAGGTCAAATAAGGTGGGGAAACAGAGTGTGTAGGGAGGGAGAAGGTGGCTAAGGTCTGCAGGCAAAGAGGAGCAGGCATGGGACAGTGGAGGATGTCTGATGGGGATGGCCAAGACTGGTGGCAAGGCTGAAAGTCCCTGACAGAGCTGAGGTCTTTGTCACCTTGGCTATGGCTGCTGTCTCTGCCAGCGAGGCCTACGAGAAGACACCGTTTCCTTACAGCACCAGGGCCTCGTTGCCTGCTCACCCCTCAGGGAGCCCAGGAGGTGTTGTGCTGTTGTCCTACACTTGGCATTGCCCCTCCTACCCACACCAGGAAGAGCCCTGAGCGACATGTGAGGGAAAGGATCACCCTTCTGCAGGGCTGGACGTTTGTGCTTGACCGTTTTTGCTTGATAAAACACATCAAGAACTTACTTGGAATTGAGGCCTCCTGTATATTCCTCTGACTAACTGTAACTGGTGCCTCTGATTTTCTACACTAACCAGCCCCCAGGGAAGGGCACCTCGACTTGTGGTTCCCATTAACAGCTTTGTTGGTAATGGCCCTCCGTGGGACCCATTAACGCTCTAAGAAAGCTTGGAGTTTGCTTCTGGCTTTAACTTCTTGAGACGTTGGTTCAATCTCCTTTCAGTGTCTGCACGAATGCACCAGGGGGCTCATTATACACAAAAAGTACCCTAAGGAGCAGTGTTTCTTCCCATAACTGTCTTCAAGTTTTGAAGCGTCATGTGGCTAACTGGAGAGATTTCAGGAATGTAGCTGAAAAAGGAAGGTTTCAATGAGCACCTAATAAAAAAGAATCCGTGTTTATTTTTTTCTTTTTTAAATTGTCTTCATTTTTCAGCTTAGCAAAAAAGTTTTATCAACATTCTATACCTGATGTTGATTCAGATTGTCTCCTAATGAAGTTCAGGCATGTAGGAAAAGGAGGATACTTGTGGTCAGACGCTGCACAGACAATCTTCTCCCCCGCACCCTCAGCCCCACCCTTTCTCTTCTCAGCCACCTGGGACTCACATAACTCCTTTTCATATCTAACCTTTTTCCACTGAAGCCTGTAGCTGAATGTTGCAGCTCATATGCATCTATTCCCACCTGCTTAATTTAGAGAACTACCTGCAAACAGACACGGAAAGATTTGTCTTGGCTGTGAAAAAAGAGAAAAGATGACATAGTCTAATTAAAAAAATAATAATAATAATAATTCCTCAACTTTACATTAAGACCAAGTTGTCTGCACCGAAGGCCACTTTCCACAGGGAATAACCTTGCTGGAAGTATTTCAGATAAAGAGATAGATAGAAAAAGATAGCTATAGACACAGGTAAGGAGTTGGCTAACGAGACAATTAGACAAACTACTGAAAGAGGAGGCACGCTTTAAAATCCCTGTAGTTCAAAGCAGCAGCTGGGTAGCTGATAGGTGTCTGAATGGACAAGGAATAACGGGAGGAGGAAAACTGAATGGACAATGCCTAATGGGTATGTCCAGGTAGTCTTCTGAACAGATGACTTTAGATATGGTTGATTTAATAAGGATGTGCAGAAATACAGGAAAGATTCTTGAGATTAAATGCACAGTATAATAGACAGAGCAGTAGTAATGCAAGTCCTGGGGAAGATGAATATTTCTTCTCCTGAGGTTAACACGCTTCCTGGAAATTCCCAGTTTGGCACTGTAGGAAAACATTAACATTTTGTTAAAATTATTCAAGGATTTCAGGTACTAAAATGTGCCTTTTTTTTTTTTAATGTTGAAGAATATTCTTCAACTTGCCAGGCAGAGCTCAGTTTCATAAACATTAAGCATCTAGTGCCAATTTTAGAGGCGCCAGTGTTTCTGAGGTATTTCCCTGGGACTGGCAGCTATCACGCAGTACCTAGGCGAGACCAGAGCCCCTCTGGAGCTGAAGCTGGAGGCTGGCAGAGGGTACCAGGGTGTCTATAGTGGCACCAAGATGTCTGTGTTTCTGTAACTGAATCCCACCCCAATTTTGAAAATCGTTTTCCTTTACAAACAAAAACATTACAACTCCCCAAAGTCCAATATATTAAAACAAAACAAAAGGAGGATGATAAGAACACATACAAAAAATATTAAAAATGGAAAGTATAATAAAACGTCTTGTTTGCATCATATTTTTTTCTTAATTTCTTTGCTGTTTCATTTTTTATTGCCATTTTCTATACATCTGGCCTACACCATTGCAAACCTGTTTTTGCATTATGCACAGAGCCCGGCTGCTGTCTGGGAAGATCCAGGTGGGGATCAGAGAATGCAGAACTATATTAATACCCAAGTCCACAGATCCAGTGAAACATCTGGATGTTAATAACTGGTGACCCATTGCCATCAGGTTGATTATCTTGAGGCTCTTTTCAAGACTCCTAACAGCCCAACTGATGAGAGTATGTCTGATTAGCAGCTGCCAGAGGGGCTTTATATCAGCATCAGGTTGTTCGGAAGATCTGAAAGTGCTCCAGATCCTGATAAAGTATGCAAAAAGAGAACATAAAGCCCTGGGGGTGGTCTTTGTGGATCTGACAAAGGCCATCGATTCAGTTAGACATATTTTCATGCCCTGAAACAAAGAGGCATTGATAGTCATGTAACAGGCATCATAGCTGATATGTGTGATAACACCACAACTCAGCTGGAGGAGAGCGGAAAACAGTCAGAGGTGACAGAGATCCTCACTGGAGTGAAGCACGGAGATCCAGTGTCCTCAGCGTTGTTCAATTTATCAATAGCCCTGCTCTTATGTAGATTGGAGAAGATCAGGAATGGATTTAAGCACGGCAGAAAAAGTGTTACATCATTGGTGTTTGCAGATGATCTAGTCCTATTAAGTGACTCTCGTGATGGGATGCAGGAAAATATTGTGGTGGTTGAGGGATTCTGCCAACTGACAGGGCTGAGGTTGCAGGCTGAGAAATGCCACAGGTTCCTTATAAGGCCCACAGAAGACTCTGATACCATGAGTGATTGTGATCTGTGGAAGGTGAATGGCTCTAAACAGGATGGAGCCGGGCAGCTCCGAGAGATATTTGGGCCTGGGGCTGGACCCATGGATTGGTCTTCCCAAGCCAGAGCTGCAAGAGAAGCTTGATACCTGGGTGAAGAACATCGGGGATGCCCCTTTGAAAGTCCTGCAGAGGGCTGAAATCTTGAAGAGGTATGCCATCCCGAGGCTGTTGTATGCAGCAGATCATCCTGGTACAAATGCCTCATACTTCCAATCCCTCAAGTGGGCTGGAAGAATGGCCGTGAAGAACTGGCCTCATCTACCTTCCAGCATGAGTGACTTTATCCCTTAATCCAGCATGAGAGATAGTAGATTAGGGATTGCAGGGTTGGTGAGTCAGATTCCAAATACACAAGCTCATCAGTTGCATTGTATCACCCATTCCCAAGAAGACATCATCTGAATAAGTGTTCTAGAAGAAGGTATCCAGACAGAATTTGAGCACCATCCATGGCACCCACTTTGAAACACCATAGGCTGGATCCAGTTCAACCCCATAACACATCTTGTGCCCTTGGAAATGCTGCCTGGTCCCTCTGAGAACCTTCCATAGCTGCATAGGATGGGAGGTGGGAACTGCCAGCAGCATGATAACCATCCTTTTGGGTCCTCTCTCTGCTCTGAGAAGCATGGCCCATGCAGAGTTACCCCCTGGCCTTGTGGCTATGTGAACCTAGCCTAGTGAAAAACACTCCCTCTGCTGTGGCTCAGTCTGAGGCACCTGCTTCTAAAATGAAAGGTCGACTGGGGTGTGGGTAGACTAGGAGGGGGGGGGCTGTGGTGGATACCCATTTCAGTTCCTCAAAAGGTGCTGGTGATTCTGGTGTCCACCAAAAGGAAGTCCTCTTCCAGAGGAGAGCTGTTCTGGGTGCCACAATAGGAGAATGCCCCTTCATGATCTGCCCATAACAAATCTGAAAAGCAGTTGCATCCCTTGCACAGTAGAAGGGATATGTCAACTCATGGGGGCTTTAATTTTCTTGGGGTCCATACACTAGTTATTGAGGCCCACCAGATACCCCAGAAACTTCACCGTTTGCAGGCAGCAGGAGCACTTTTCCAGTTTGCAATAGAGTCTGTACTGCTGCAAGCAACTGTACACCTCCCAGACATGGTCTATGTGGACTTCCTTTGTGATAGAGCATATTAAAATGTCATTCAATGAATGCCACAACATAGTTGTCAAGCAATGCCTTCAGCACATCATTTACACCATGCTGGGAAGTGAATGGCACATTGCAGAGGCTAATGACATCACTAGATCCTCCTCGTGACCTTATGTGGTGCAGAAGGCCCTTCTCCATTGCCCCTCCTTATGGATTTGGAGCAAAGTCTTTTCCCTTTTGCAGGTCCTGCTTTATGAACCAGTGAGTCCCCTGTAGGCGCTCAAAGAGCTCTGTGAAGATAGACTGGGGGTGCCAGTTCTGTACTCTCATGTCATTCAGCCCCCTGTAATCTACACAGGGACATCCTTTCCCTCTCCCCTAATCCCCTCCCCCCCCCAAAAAAAAATATAAAAATAAAAATATTAGAGGCCCCCACAGGGGAGGTGGAAGGATGGAGGAACATGCAGTCCAGATGGTTCTCCTCAAGGGCTGTTAACCCAGGGCATGATGAGGTATAGATGCATCCGAAGGGCACTTCCTTCCCTGTCATGAGGTCCGTAGCATGGTCATAGAGGCAGTGAGGTGGTAGAGTTTCTGCACCCTTCTTTCTGAAAACAGCCACACAGTCACTGCACTCACTTAGGAGCTTTGCTGGGGAGGTCCAGCAGAGGTATGGTCTTGACAGCTGGGGGCTGTGGCACTGGTGGCAGCTGCAGTGAGGCGGACACCTTGGTGCTGAGGCTGTGCTGTGATGAGGGCACCACCAGGTTGCGGGGTTGCTGTACTTGGTACCATTCCCGTGCAGTTCCATTGCTTGGTCACTGCATGACAGGAGGTCACCAGAAACAGCTCCTTTCAAACACAGTCATGGCAGCCCTGCAGCCAAACAATTGTTGGTGTGGTGTGGCACCAGGAACACAAGACTTTCTAGAGCCAGCCCTGTGGGATGCAGTAGCTGGGGAACACTTCCATGAGGATCTCCAGGCTGGCTCTTGCCCTCACCTTCTGAGTAATGCTCTCCTGCAGGGAAGTACAAGGATGCCAGTTTCCAGTCAATTCTAGGGTTGTACTTCTGTAAGCAGAGCAACCCAAAGATGACTGGAGAGATGGGTGTATGCAGGATGGGGAAGGACAACAATCTCAGAGTGTCCAGGTGCAATAGTTATGGTCAGGGGAACAGAATCATGGATAATCACCCCACCTCCCACACTTCCCCCTGCCCTCTTGGGTACTCCTCCCATCTACTAGAGTGACTGTGGTTGGGGTCAGCAGGAGCTGGGTAAGGATGTGGGCACTCTGGACAAACTCAGAGGCCACAAGAGTGTGGCAAACCCCTGAGTCCACCAGAGCAGTGGTTTGGATAGTGTGCCTATTTGGCACTCTTATCTTTAATAAATTCTCACACTTGACAAATGATGATCTCTTGAATTCAGTACAACCAACCCTGGAGTCCAAAGGAAACCCGGATGCCCCTCTAGTGGCACATCACACCTGGATCCAGGATTTCAGTGTAGTTAGCAGATCTCCCCAGCTCTGGGAGGCTTTCCTCAGAGTAGTGAGCAGGTCTACCCAGGGCCAGGAAGCCATCTTCATAGCAGCCTGCTGGTCTATGCAGCTTCAGGATTTTGAATGGTAAGCTGGCCTACCTGACTCCAGAAGGCTGTGGGAAGTCATAGCCAGTTGCACAGGTCCGCCTTTGGAACGGTCATGAGGTCTGCTCAGTTCTAATGGGACTTAGTCGCATTTGGGGTGTTAGAGGTTGGGTGCAGAGGCAAGCAAGGAAGAGAGGAAGAGAGGAAGAAAATAACCAGCAGTGGATGATGATCAAGTCAGAGGCTGACTGAGTGAACTTAGCCCTGAAGAGTCCATGGGAACAAGAGGTTGCTTCCAAGGGTGCTGAGACAATAGGCCGAAGTCATAGTGAGGATGCTCTGTATCACCTTTGAAAGGTCATGGAGATTGGGGGAAGTACCTGACAAGTGGCCAAAAGAGCATGTGTCATTCATCTTCAAAAAGGCCCAGAAGAATGATCAAGGGAACTAAAGCCTCTTTAACCACACTTTGGTGAGGAGTTTCTCATAGAGCATGTCCTGTTGAATCACATTTGAGAGTACACAAAGGAGAAAGTGACTGGGAACAGACAGCATGGATTTACCTGGGGTAGATCATGCTTAACCAATCTCATTGCCTTCTAAGACAAAATGACTGGATTTCTGGATGAGAGAAGAATAGTAGATGTCATCCACCTTGACTTCAGTAAGGCTTTTAACGCCATCCGCCACACTATCCTTGTACCCATCGTAGGTCCTTACCATCTAAACCGGTGGATATGTAGGCTGGAAAAAAATGGTTGAATGTTCAGGCTCAGTAAGTTGAAATTAATGGGTTGTATTCTACCTACAGGCCGGTGACAAATGGAGTACTGCAGAGTCCTAGGACCTGCCCTCTTTAACATCTTTTTAATGATCTGGAAGAGCTGATAGATGTCATAAAGTTTGCAGATGACACCAAACTGGGGCAACTACTTGATACACGGATGGTCAGGGCCGCCTTCTGGGGCACCTAGACAGGCTGGAGGAATGGGCTGACAGGAACCTCGGGAAGTCCAACCAAGACAAATGCACAGTTATGCACCTGCGATAGCCTAATCCCCCCCTGCAATGATACGTGCTTGGGACTGTCTGGCCAGGGAACAGGTAAACAAAAAAGGTCCTGGGGGACTGAACGAATGTTAGGCAAAACTTGAGCCAGCAGTGAGGAGGGCCAGAATCTTTCTGGGCTGTATGAACAGAAGCATAGCCAGTAGATAAAGGGAAGTGATTGCGCTTCTCTGCTCAGCACTCATTAGACCACATTCAGATACTGCATCTGGTTTTGTGCCTTCAGTGAAAGAAAGACATCAATAAACTGGAGTGAGTTCAGCAGAGGGCCATCAAGACAGTAAGGGGCTGGAGCACCTGCCCCCTGAGAAGAGGTTAGGGAGCTGGGCCTGGCTAGGCTCAGCCTGGAGAAGGGAAGGCTTCAGGGGCATGTCATAGAATTCCTCCATTACAAGCTTACCATGAATAAAGAGCCAGGCTCCTCACAGTGATGCATGGCAGAAGAATGAGAGACAATGGACATAAGCTCAACCAAGAACTGAACAAAGCTGTGGAACAAGGGCCAAGAGAGGATGCGCTATCTCTTACTCTGCTGGTTTTCCAGATCCAACTGGACAAAGGTCTGAGAAACTTGGTGTGGATTCAGTGTTGACTTGGCTTTGAGCAGAAGGTTGGACTAAAGCCCTCCCAAGGTCCCTTCTGACCTGAAGGACTCTGCGATTCTCTGATCGCTGGTGGTAGCTATTGCAGTTCTTAGACTCATGAATTTCTCCTCTGCATCTGGGAGGAAGAAGTTTAATTCCAAATGACTTTTTTTCTTCAGAATGGGCCCATCAGATTCAGAAGACTTCCTCACAGCCCTCAACACCATGCCAAATGAGTGTGATGAGAAACCAAATGAGAAAGTCATGGCATGAGCGTAATTGAGTTATGATGCCTTCTGGAGCATTGGTGGAGGACTGAGTTGGATAAAAAGACCAAGCAAAATCCCTTCTGGCCAGCTGTTTGGTCTCTGCACTCACCTAACACTAAATCATCTCTTGAGAGAGAAGTAGTGAAGTGACAAAATGATTCCCAGCACAGTCTAGAACCCTTGCAGTGTGGATGGTCAGGAAAACTGGACTCCAGAGCAAAACAGAGAATGATCCATAGTGACAAATTAAACATATCCGTACATTCTAGTATGCCTAAGATCCTTTGCAGATCCAATAAAATCCAGAAGTATTTAAAGACCATTAAGGGTTAAGTAGGTTAATTTCATCACTATGCATGATTTTTTTTTTTCCTTACTGAAATCAATAAAAGAAAGATGAATGGAGATTTACAGGAAGCAATACTTCTCTTTGGTGCCTGAAAAATGCTGTGTGCCTAGAGGTGCTTACATTTTCTACTGAATGTAGTGCTGAGTCTGGTGTTAGGTGTGTTAAAGCATACTTCAGGAAGGACAAATGCAAAGTCCTGACCTTGGGAAGGAAGAATGCCTCCCACAATACAGGCATGAGACTGCCTGTCTGGGGGGCTGCTCTGCAGAAAAGGGACGGGGGGATCCTGGCCGAGCGTGAGCTGAACATGAGCCTGCAGCGTACTCTGGCAGCAAAGAAGGCCAACAGCATGCAGGGCTGTATTAACAGAAGCACAGCCAGGAGACCAAGGGAAGTGATTATCCACCTCTATTCAGTACTTGCTAGTCTGTATCTAGATACTGCATCCAGTTTTGCTCACACACACACACACACACACACACCCCTCCATACAGGGGGAGCTGTGGAGAAACTTGGACGAGTTCAGTGGAGGGCTACCCAGATGGTCTAGGGCTGAAGCACTTATCCTATGAGGAGAGGCTGAGGAGGCTGGGATTGTTCAGCCTGGAGAAGGGAAGGCTTCAGGGGAACCTAACAGCAGCCTTTGAATGCTTACCAAGAAGTCACCATGAAGACAGAGCCAGGCTCTTTATCATGGTTCATGGTGGAGGATGAGATACAATGGATAGAAGCCACTGTTGAGCTCCTTGCTGGTGGGAGGGGCCGCTGTTCTTCAGCTCTCCAGACCCCTTGGATGTAGCTGTACATCCCTAGGCCAGAGGGTGATCAACTGCTGTGTTCCAAAGCAGCACCCCCAGGTGCCTCCAGCATATGTGGCTGGCTCATGAGAAAAGGGTAGGGCAGCTCCCAAGGGCAGGTAGGAGCAGCTCCTAAACTGGTTCTTTTGAAAAACCTTTTTTCTTTCCTGTTTGGTGCAGGAGTCTCTCAGCAGCTCTCTGGCAGCTCCACAAGTCTGTGCCAGGTATCAGGAACCACGGAGACCCCGAGCCAGTGGCAGGCTCCAGCAGCTGTTGCCCACTTGCAAGAAGGTTAAGCTGGACACTGCAGCACGGGAAGGCCCAATGTCAGTTCTGGTTTGTGCCATTTGAATGCAGATGGTTGGTGGTGCCCTGTGCACCTCCACCAGCTACCAAAGGCTTCAAGGACCTTGACTGGTTCCCTGTCACAGGGAATGTGGCAGTGCTGGTGCTCAGGCCAGAGATATAACCTCTCCTGCATGCCGATCTATACCCACACACACAATCTGCTGAGGCGTTCAGGGAGCCCTCTGGTGGGTCGGCGCTTCTCTGCTCCCCATCATGGGAGTGTAGGGGTGCCAATGTTCATGCCGTAGTGGACACTCTCTTGGAGATGCTGATCCACACCCATATGCAGTGCCTGCTGCTGGTCGCTCCTCAGTAGCTATGCTGGCCACCTGAGCTGGCTCACGACTTGAACGTTTGTTTTCCCCAATCGATGAGGCCACTTGGGTTGTGCCAGAGAAGTTACAGTACTCCCTCACAAAGCCGTCTCTGCAGAAGTCTTCTCTACCTGCTGATCTGATTTGTATCACCTCATATCTTCTCTACCTGCTGATCTGATTTGTATCACCTCATATTATGTACAGCTCCATCCTCCTTCCATGGAGCTCCATTGGATATTTCTTTCATACCCATTCACCTTCACAACCTTTTTGTACTGCAAGCGTACTGAATGCCTTGTGAAGCAAACCGTGTACCCCACAACTTCACCCCTTTCCAAGTGCAGGGTGTGATTCTTCCATTCTTGGTTGAGAAAATGTGTAAAGCTTCCCAGAATCACAGAATGGTTGAGGTTGGAAGGGACCTCTGGAGATCGTCTAGTCCAACCCCTCTGCTCAAGCAGGGACACCTACAGCACATTGCACAGGATTGTGTCCAGATACCTTTTGAATATCTCCAGGGATGGAGACTCAACAGCCTCTCTGGGCAACCTGTTCCAGTGCTCTATCACCCTCACAGTCAAGAAGTTTTTCCTCATGTTCAGATGGAACTTCCTGTGTGTCAGCTTGTGCCCATTGCTTCTTGTCCTGTTGCCAGGCATCACTGAAAAGAGTCTGGCCCCAACCTCTCAACACTTTCCCTTCAGATACTAATACACACTGATAAGATTCCCCTCTCAGTCTTCTCTTCTCCAGGCTGAACAGGCCCAGCTCTCTCAGCTTTTCCTCATAAGAGAGATGCTCCAGTCCCCTCAACATCTTTGGAGCACTTCGCTGGACTCTCTCCAGTAGTGCCACATCCCTCTTGTAATGGGGAGCCCAGAAATGGACACAGTAGTCCAGCTGTGGTTTCAGCAGGGCTGAGTAGAGGGAAAGGATCACCTCCCTCCACCTGCTGGCAATGCTACCTGCTCCTATGATGCTCAGGATACCATTGGCCACCTTTGCCACCAGGCACATTGCTGGCTCACGGTCCACCAGCACTCCCAGGTCCTTCTCTGCAGAGCTGCTTTCCAGCAGGTCAGCCCCCAGCCTGTCCTGGTGCATGGGTTTATTCCTCCCTAGGGGCAGGACCCTGCACTTGCCTTTGTTGAACTTCAGGAGGTTCCTCTCTGCATATCTCTACAGGCTGTCAAGGTCCCTCTGAATGGCAGCGTGGCACCTTGTGAAGGCAATGCCAATGTTATCAGCACAACCAATACAAGGCATGGTTCCCCATCCTGAAGTACATATCTAAAATGGGTCAGACAAAAGGTGGTCTCAGAACTCAAAACCCACCCCTTGAGTCCTCAGATGGCATGGATGCTGCTGATTTCCCTCTCTAGAGAGTGTCAGAGGCTGGGTCCGCTTCTATGGAGAGAAGTCTTGCCCTGAAGCCTCAGGCCTGTGGATATCTCAGATGGTTCTTCTTGGCAGCCAACTCAGTGCCTGTTTTAGTATATTTGGTGCTTTTCCATGACTATCCCCCCCCCAAAAAAAAAAATCATGAAAATGCAAGCATTTCATAAAAAATAGTCATAAAGACCCTTATTAGAACCAATAGCAAACTGTCCCCTCCTAAGATCTCTGGAGGAAGCCAGAAAAGTTGTAATAAGCACCAGAAAATGCCAGGAAGCCCAAGGCTTCTTCCGAAAGGCCAATGGGTCACAGCTGAGAGGCAGTGTTTGCCACTGTGTAGGGCTGGGATAGGAGTGCAGGAAAAGAGCTGTGTGCATGTAGGAATCTGGCTGGTACAGGCAGGATGGAGAACACAGAGCATGCAGTGGCCATGTTTAAGAAGAAGGATGTGCAGTTCACTGCTGGGATATAGTATGAATTTGAGGACACAAGCACGTTTGGGACTGGAACATCTTAGGTGACTGAGGAGCATTAGCAGGGCTTTGAAAGAAGCCAAATGGCTTGTTGGGGAGCTCAGACATCAGCAAATTGCAGAAGCCAATAGCTTTGTTTTTCAGGCAACACCCAATGGGCATGGAGACAGTGCTGTAAAGTGAGGGAGACCTGGAGTGAAAAAAGTCAAAGTAAGGTGAGCGACTGGGACAATTGCCTTGGTCATCCATACTGCCTCACCAATCTCATTCTTGTCCCTCCCGTGTTTAGGAATGACTTCCATGAACATTTGCTCCAAAACCTTCCCAGCAACTGAGGTAAGGCTGGCAGGCCTATAGTTCCCTGGATCTCCCTTGATGCCCTTCTTTCAAATAGGGATGACATGGGCCTTTTAGCAAGCATCAGGAACCTTCCTGATCACTCTTGTCTTTCCAAGATGATTGAGGGTGGGCTTGCAATGACATCAGCCAGCTGTCCAGCACATGCAGAGCCATCACGTCTGGTGCCATAGGATTGGCACACATGCCTCCTTTCATAATCCCCTTGGCTCCTTCATTGTCCCAGGATGCTACATCAAGGGGAAAGAAGATAGACAAGCAGGGAGTTATGCAACAGATTCCCAGATCAAATCACTAACAAGCAGCTAACTTCATCCATCTGCACAGCCCTCCCTTTCATGCTCTCCCAGCTGCCTCCCCTGCCTCCTTCCTCATACCATAAGGAGTTTGGAGCTCCCCACTGCCCATATCCACTCACACACAACCCCCTGTTCCCCAAAACCTTCCCCTGCAGCGGTCAGTAGAGAAGAAACACCAAGCCAGAAAGGGAAAGGCTTGGGGACTTTCCTCCTTCTGTGGCCTTCCAGACATTGGCACAGAGTCTTCATTCAGCATCCTGCTCTCACTGGCTTCCACAGGAAAAAAAAAACAAAAAAAAAAACAAACAACAAAGAGGCAATGGTCACGTTACCATTCTGTGATTGAACATAAGGCTTCATTTGGAAGGCTTTCTTCCCTTCTTGTCATACTCAGTTTCCATACTCATACTGTCTGGTCTGTGGTCTCAACTGTGAGGACTGCTGATGGAGTCCTGGAGGGATTTTCTTGTGGGAATTCCTTTTCTACCTGAAAGAAAATAAAGGCGTGTGTGTGTGGCAGGACTGCAAAGCAAACTTCTCCCAGGCCACTTGCAGCATCATTACAGTCTCTCCCCAAGACCCACTACTCCCTCCTCCACCTCACAGAACCCCACTCTAGCTCCTTCAGCAGCCTTTCAGCAGCCTTTCAGCAGTGAACTGATGTGTCCCTGCTGAATATGACAACAATCACAGCTGTGACATCCCGGTGCACCTGCTGCAGGGCTGCAGCTGGACACAGCCAACCCTGACAGCACTAGCTCAGAGCCACCCCAAAGGCCATCAATGCCAAAGGGAGCAAGGACCAGAAGATGTTTTGGAGCTATGCCCATAAGGGATCACTGATATCTCTCATCAGAGCCCATGGGATTGTGGGTGTTGAACATCTGGCCCAATGAGCTATTGGAAGCCAACACCGCTTCATTGAGTTTTTTTCCAGAAAATGAATTGTCCCAAGCTTGAAAACAGGTATGCAGGCTGCCTGACAAGCTCAGAGGACTTTTCATCTTGTTGATGTTTGGCCCCCTTCTCCATCTGAAGCAAGGTAGGGGCATTTGGCTTTTTGAAGCACAGTTTCCCAAGACCGCTCTTTCTGGTATTTCAATGGATGTTCTGGATGGCCTGGGAATCTTACATGGACAAAGGAATGAAATATATGGGAAGGAAAGAAAGAGGAAGGAAAGTGTGTTCCCAGAAAGCAGGACTTTGTCATAAATATGCACTCCAGATTAGAACACCTCTTTCTTGCAGAGCTCAAGCTTAATGCCACCTTCTTAGTACATGGGAAATCAAATGTTTTCCATTCCTATCAAAAGGTTCTAAATGCAGCCACATTTCACAGCTAGAAGGAGCCACTGGAGGTTTCTGCCATAGCTGTCCTTGGAGCAGAAGGAAAGAATCACTGGGGACATGTAGAACTGGCATCTTAGCCACTAACGCTGACACACAGAACCTGTACATAAACAATTGGAAATCAGTGCTGGATCAAATTAACAATGATAATTAGGTGAACCTGGTCCTCTTCTCTGGTTCACAAACCTGAAACCTCTGAATTGCAGAAATGAGAAGGAGTTAACCTTAAATGTGGAAATGTGCCTTAACCGCAAGGGCCCTCATCTGCTGTAGTGCTTTGTTTGCCACCACTCAGATGAGCACTTAACACTTTCAGTGTGGTGATCATGGAGAAAATCAAAACCTGTGCACTGGCGACCAAAGACCGTGCTTTGAAAAAGGCAAAGGACCACCGTAGGAACATTCATCCCCATCAGCTGCTCTACACCACCCTACAGTAGGATTTTGTATGTCAAACGTGGACCACTCCAAGCCACCCAAACTGCTTCAAAGAGAGAAATTAACATCCTTCCTAGAGCCCTACCTACAAAGAACTCCAGGAGAGGGCTGGAGGCTGTGATCAGCTTCCCAGACTATGGCATTCTCAGCTTGGCATCTCCGTCAAACCTCACACACAGCAGTGCCCTTGTGGCTGCCTCTGCACCCCTGAAGTGCTGCAGCACTGGGAATCAGAATGGAGAGCTGAGCCAACACTGAAGAGCCCTGCCAGGACTGAATTGGAGATGCCAGAGCAGGGCCCCAGCCTGGCGCACAGCATCCCCCCCTCTGCCATGGAATGCCCTCTGGGCTGGCTGGATGTGAGGGCATAAGTACAAGTAGACTGTGAGCATATAAGTAGACTGTGAGCTCTTTGAAAGTACGAGGTCAGCACAGCTGGCTCATGAATTGCTCCAGCTCTCGGGTGAGGTGGTGTAGACTTACAGCAGTACCAGAGCAAGGGAAATCTCTCACTCACATGCAAAGTGCTTTAATGTGCTACAAGAAATACAACTGAGAAGGGCTGGGAGCAGGCAGAAGCTAGTCTGGCCTCCAAAGTACCTTTGCACATTGTAAAAGCATCTGTGCTGGAGCTTTGTTCTTGACCAAGAGACCAAAAAACCCCTTTACCTCCTTCAGCATAACCCAAGAGGTTCTCAGGAGCCCTCTAAACGTGCAGCACTGCATAAAGATCTGGCTGTGGGAGGATATAATGCCCCACTCTCTCTCGGTATTTTCTTTAGCCTACCACAAATTAGGAACATTGGGAGGTTGCTGAACTTTAATCATTTGCCCATCAGACAGGTTCTCTTCCTGCTGATTTCCTGTGGATAGCAAAAGAAGGCCGCTGGTTGTGAGGGCAGTATTCTTTGTTTTCTTATGTCTCTTGATGAAGGAGGCTGTTTTGCAAGAGCTAAGCATTAACATTGGTCAGCTACCTCAGTCTAAAAGCATGCAAGTAAAACCCCACTATGGTCCTTGGCAATTTGTCACAGGAGGAATATGTGCAATGCTTTTGCCCCAGAGAGGAGTTTGCCTATGGCCCAGAGGACAAGGACTGTGAGCTTCCTCAGCTGATGCTACAGTACCATCATCTATCTACATAGCATGTGTCTATCTGCTCTTTTTCCTGATGGCAGTGGAGACTTGGGAGTGTCTATCTCTCCTCGCTCCTTGTTTCAAATCATAAGCTGCACCCAAAGTCATGCTAACACATTTGTGCAGCCATATGGAAAATAGATAAGTAGATGTATCTAAGCTAAAAGTATCATTTGATTCAGACACCCTGCTGAAAATGGGCAAAGAGCTCAGATCTGCCTTCACCTGCTTATTTAGCAACATCCTGCGTAAAGAAAAGATCTGTCCTGCTGCATACAGGGAAAGAGAGGCAGTAGGGTTTGGGCTAAAAATAGCTGTCTGCACAAAACCTGTACATCCGTGAAATCCTTATCTGAATGAGGACAAGTTTGAAACTCTCAAATTCAGGCTAACCACACAGGCCAGAAGAGGAAACCAAATAAGTAGTCTTGTGTTTGCTAAAGCATTAACTTCCTCTAGGAGTACGTAGGGTGAAGGGATAATTTTCCTTTGAATGGAAGAAGTGTTCCTGCAAAATACACTTAGGCTGCTTAGATGAAGAGCCCAAAGGAGCTGGGTCCTTAGAGCACAGCAATCTAGAATATCCTTGGCATTTGTATTTCAAAACTTGTCCTCTGATAAATGAGCTTAAAGCATCCCTCAAAGAACTTGTTGTGGATGAGAGCCAGTGCCATTGTTTGATTTCACCTCAGTGCTAAGGGCGCAGAGAAGACAAAATCTGAAGATACATGCGCAGAGAATACCCTGGAGGGTTGACAGCATAAGCTTTGGAAGAGACTTAATAAGTCCCTTGGGAGTAGAGCTGTGGGTCCAGTTAGTCACCCAGAAAACCTGTGTGGCTATAGTAGCTCACACAATTGTTCAAGGTCCATTTCAATGGCCTCTGGAGACAAAGAACAAATGTTCACCCATGCCACATAACTCGCTTTGCCTTCTTAAAGGTGTTCTTGGTGAACTAACACCAAGTTTACGCACTGGGAGAGCAGAATACAGCCCATGAGCTCTGCCCAAATGACTTGGACTTAGGAAAGGGATCACAAACTCAGTGTGGAAGAAGGCCTCTGAATAAGAGCTGCCATGCTGAAAATCTGCACAGTGCAGCTGGTGCAAACTGAGCGACCAAAAGCGCCGATGGAGAACTGACAAAGGATTGCTGCTTCAGGCATTCATCTTAAGGGATTTTCCTTAAAAAGAGAGAAATATTAATAAATGACATGCCTAATGAATGGCATTCAAGCATTATGTTTCTTATCTCCTTGCAATAGTGACAAAAAAGTCAAGTATGGGCAGAATTATTTTCTCCAGTTCTTCATTTGCATCTTTAGCTGCTCTGTCAGTAAGAACTATGGATGTTTAGAACAGCTTGAGAACAGTGTGGGGAAAAAAGGGGAAAATCAAGCAAAGGAATTAACCAAGCCTCAGCTTCCTAAAATCTTATCTCAAAATGAAAACTTGCACATTGCTCTGAATACACTTCCAAAAAAAAAAAAGGTAGAAAGTGATGTCTTTTGTATGGTAACTTAATCTTGGAAGAAAACCCCTTTTTTTTACGTTTCCCGGTGAGGCAAGAGAGTTCAAACACAGGCTGATAAGCATGGCCTAAAAGTTACAAAGTGAAGTGCCAGGATTATCTGCACAGAAAGAGGTTAGAAGCTGATTTGTCACAATCAAATTCACCTATTGCTGATAAAGCTGAAAAAAACAGCAGCTGACCCTGAAAAGTGCAGCTGCTTTTGCTCTAGCTTTTATTTCTCCTCTGTGGCTACTTTTCTCCCAATTAGCTTGGGGAGTGCCCACCTCATGTATTCATTTCCCAGGATGCAGATTATGGGATTTAGCAGGAGGTGAAGGCTGTTTTAAGAAGACTGATATCACAGTGTCCTCAGTGAAGCTGGTGCAAGGGCCGGAGTAAATGAAGATGCAGTATCCCAGGAAGAGCATTACAACCATGAGCCCGATGGCAGAAGCACTGAGGGCCTTGTGCACACCTTTGCACAGATGTTTCTTTAGCAAGACTAGGAGGATGCCGTAAGAGGCCAGTGGGACCATGAAGCAAGCCTAGATGAGCCCAGAGCTGGAGATTTTCAGCATCTCAATAATGTAGGCATTCGTGCAAGCCGCCTTGACCACTGGCAGCACATCACAGACCAAGCTGTCAAATTCTGTGAAGTAGGGCAGTTTGATCATAATTCCAGTCAGGCCATGGGGGATCCCTGTCCCCACGCACACAACCCCAGCCAGCTGTAGGCGTACTGTCGCATGAGTGTGAGATGCTAGTGCATGGGGTTGCAGATGGCCCTGCAGCAGTCATAGGCTGTTGCAATGAGGAGGCAGATCTCTGTACAGACAGAGATGAAGGAAGAACATCTGGGACACACATCCTTCCAAAGAGATGATCTTCTCTGCACAGAAGAGGTCACCCAACATTTCAGGCTCTGTAACAGATGAATGGTGGATCTGGAGGAAAAAAGGGTTGCTGAGGAAGAGGCATGTGGCTATGAGAAAGTATCAGTCGTGATCAACAGACAGCAATATAAGGAGGTTGCCAGGCAGAGTCATGAGGTGGAGGGGCAGAAACACCACAGAGAGGGTCATTTGTGCCTCTAAGCTGGAGGGCAGTCCCCGACGGATGAACTCTCTCACTGTGGTCTGCTTCAGTGTCATTTCTGCCATGCTTTTGGTCATGACAGAGGGAAAGAAATTTTTCACAGAAACATCTTTTCTTTTTTCTTTCTTTTTTTTTTTCTTTTTTCAGGGGATGGGGTGAGGGTGTTAGTCCTTGAGATCTATTTTGATCCTCCCATATTGCTACCAGAACTTAGAAAATAAAGGGATGGAGAGACCTACTGAGTGGGATTTATGCCTCACAATTTATATCTCACTATAGACTCACTAACTGTGAAAAGACACTAAGATCATTAGCTGAAGTAACCAGCACATTTATATTGGCTCTTAAAGCCCAGCCTTTTTACTTTCCTTTACCCTGGACATGCTGAGTCCTTCTTGGAACCCTGCTACATTTTTGGTCCTAGAGCTGTCTTGTGTTAGTGAACTCCATAACTCTATAGCAAAGGCTATTAATTCAGGAGCAAGGTTTAGTTGTCAGTGTTGTTTTGTAGCCTACTACATAAGAAACCTTACTCTTTTCCACATAAAAGCCCGAAGTTATAAAATAAAGAGTTACATTTCTTATAGTAAGCTTTCCTTTTTGATAGGACATACCTGCTAGTAAGACTTAAGGAAATCAATCTAGTTATTTTCATTTATTTATTCATTCATTTCTTTATTTATTTATTTACCAAGAAAAAAGTATAGGAATAGGTTGATCAAAGCCTCTAATTGCCTTCAGGGAGACCAGGAGCCTTTTTGATGTAGCAAAGGTATTCACCTGGTCAGTGAGGCAGCAGTGGTTACAGAGTATTTTCAATAGAATAATTGTCAGCTGCAGTAGTTTACAAAAGGCAGCGATGGATAATCCATCACTGAGAAATGGCACAAGAAAATTATTATTATTATTGTTATTAATAATAATAAAGAAACCCAAATGACAGGACTGAATATTCTTCTTGAAAAACCTGCTTGATTTGCAATACAAGTTGAATTCAGCCCTGTGTTCACTAGAAGATCAAAGTCGGTGATACATTTATTATGAAACCAGCTAAGAATCAGTATTCTATTAATAAAGTGGGATATTTGCAATCTTGTTGGTGGTGTTAGGCTGAATTACTTTGGGCTGACAGGAGGAATAGTAAAATTGAAAAAATACACTGCATCAGTTTTCCTTTATAAAAATTCCTGTGAAAACAGCACCCAAAGAATATTTGAAATTCTCTCTACAAATGCATCTAGCTACATATGAGACTTCTCTGGGAAGAGCATGAAAAATAATTCAGTACTCTTACTAATTCTACCCTGCTTTGGAGTTCTGGAATCTCTTCTCTTGGTTACTTCTTATGCAGTGAGCAATTGTTGACCTGGATTAAGAGACTGTCAATACAGAGCCTTCAGGCCTGACTGTAGCAAATGCAAACTCAAGATGTTGTGTAAATGGTGTTACGAGTACTGAATTCAGCCAGATATTCTTCTCCCAAGTAATTAAGCCAGACTTCCCCCCATAGAGAAGCATAAGAAAAATCTTGGCTGTCTTTCTTTTAGAGTTGCAGTCCTGTGTTCCTCTCCAAATGCGTAAGTTCTTGTTTCAGCCTAAGTGCCATCACTCAGAACAGTTCCTCTCAACTTTTGGGAACTGGGGCTTTTAAAGTGAAGCACAGAGACCATTACTGAGATATTCAAGTTCACACAGACACAGGCACACATCCTGTGACAGTCCCTCCAACACCTGAGTGACTGCTTGGGAGAGTTACTAAAGTCACGGGTTCTTTTCTAAGAAGATGTCAGAAAGCAGCAAGCAGGGCTGCTCCACAAGCAAAGGTGAGCTGGGACCCAGGGTGGCCATAGCATGGGCAGCACCTGCACCAAGAGGGCACAGACCCACAACACCCAAGCAGGTCTCAGTTGGGTATAGCAGTGGGTTCTGTCAGCAGTCCGATAATCATCAGACCAGGCAAGGTGATGAGTCAGGTCCAAGCTCAGCACAGGAAGCTGTGGGAGATGACCTTGAATTTCAATACATGCAAGATCATATTGCCTGTGGTTGGAGATTTGCGCACAAGTGGAAACATTATCACTCAGCAATGGCCAAAAGAGCCACAGTGAGAATGACAGCCAGCCAGAAACAGAGTAGCTGCAGCTGGAGACATCCCACCTGTGTGAAAGGAACAAATGCTCCAGAATGACTCACTGATAATAAAGCCTCCAACTGCAAAATCTGTGTGGTAGAAGATTTGAAGGTAGTTGACTGTTGCTCAGCCCTCCTGGTTGACTTCCAGACTGCTGCAAGACATTGTGGTGGAGCTTCCACACTCATGCCAGAAAGCTGCAACATGTAAATGCTCTCAGGTCACATGTTTTTAGTACATAGACAGTAGGAACAGGCTGATCAGTACTGTCAAACTACTCTTGCGTGTTGAATGTATAAATGTTTGTAGCTTCACAGTTACTGCCATATATTGAGGGTATCTTATAAAGTGCTTTTATTGTGGTAGTCCTTTAAGTTACATAGTAGCATTTTTATATATATATATATAAAATTAAACTGTAGATGTGTAATTTACAAGTTTAGGAGTGTGTGTATTGCTTCCCATATCCTGAGACTGAACCATAGCTCAGCTGGTCTGGGCCATTTGCTCAAGCTGCATTATCACATTAATTGCCATAGTCAGAATGATGAAGACTTAGCAACAGATACACTGATTGAGTAGGCTTTACCTATGGAATGATTAGAAAAGGCCACTCATTTTTCCTGACCCTAGATGGGACGAGACCTGAGCAGCTGCTAATTGGCAGAAACTGAACAAAATCCAAAAGCAAGCAGAGACCTCTGAGGATTGTTAATAGCTCTGGGGTGAGGAGCAGGGGGTGCCAGTTCTTCACCATGATATTGTTAAGCCTCTGGTAATCTATACAGGGCCGTAGTCTTCCTCCCCTCCTCCTGCATGAGGAGCCAGGAGGAGAGGTAGATAAACCACTGTGCCAGATTGTCCTCAAGGTATCCTTTGATGGGCTGCTAATTCAGGGTGGCAAGGCATCTCCTTTCTTGGGATCAGGTCAATGTGCAGTCTTATGTGTCATAGAGTGGTAGCATTTCTTCCGCCTTCTTCTCAAAGACATCTGTAAAGTCACTCATAGTGTTTTGGAGGGAGTAGGGCAGTGACTGAGGCAGAGGCCGAGTTACAGTCCTGGGGCCTGGGTGATTCAGGGTGGCAGGCTGTGGGGCTTGGCAGAGCCCTGGTGGTGCAGGGATCTTGGTTCTGAGGCTGTGTGGTGAGAACAGAGCCATGGTGTGTAGGTGTCGTATTTGGCCCAGTTAGCGTGCAATTATGTTCCTTGTTTTTTGTCTTCCAGGGGAGTGTTGTAGGGCTCTTGGCATCAATCAAGTCCATGGCAGCCATGCAGCCAGGAAACTGCTCACAGAGTGCAGAGCCAGGGACGTGGGAATCTCTGGACCAACTCACAAAGGTGCTGTGGTGGGAGACACAGACATAAGATGATCCTGTAGCAGGAGAAAGCCTCACAGTCACAGCCCCTGGTACTCACAGGTGACTCAAACCACCCCGATGTCTGCTGGAAGGGCAGCGCAGCTGGGCACAAGGAACTGAGCAGATTTCTGGAATTCACAGAAGATAATTTCTTGGTGAAGGTGATTGACGAGCTGACTAGGAGAGATGCTTTGTTGGACCTGATACACTGGAGGGCATGGCTGCTATTCAGAGGGCCTTGACAGGCTGGAGAAATGGGCTAACAGGAACCTCCTGAAATGAAGGAAAAGCAAATCCTATGGCTCAAATCTGGGTGGAATAACCCCATGCAACAGTGCAGGCTGTGTCCAACTATCAAGTAAGCAGGTCTGCAGAGAAAGATCTGGGGATTCTGAAAAACAAGAGCTTGAAAATGAGTCTGCAGTGTATCACTGCAACAAATGAAGGCCAACCACACCTTGGGTGTTGACGGGCGAGTGAAGAGTTAACAGGACTGAAGTTTGTCAATTGATATGCAGAAGTACTGAGAGCACAAGAGCTGACCTGCACAAAGCTGTTGAACAGAGGACTTAATAGGACTAAAGTCGTCTACCAACTGATATGCGCAAGGACTGATATGCGCAAGGCTGCGGAATGATTAACAAGACTGGAGAAGTGAAGTCTGCCACCTGGAATCTGCACGGACCCCCGGGGAGGGAAGAAACAGTACAGAGGTATTGTGGTCTTGCCTCGCTATCAGGGTCCCCCCAAGCAGACAAACAAACAGTCCTGTGATTGTGAAACTCGCAAAAAGTCAGCAAAAGCAGTGTTTGCCCAGAGCCCCAGCCGTATAAAAAGACACTTGGGAGCTAGGAGAGTTTGAGCAGGGACGGGAACGTGACCTGATCATCCTCTCCAGCTGGACCGTGAGTATTCCCCCCCTCCCCTTTTCCTGGGACGCTGGGTTAAGGTAATTCCTCGAGGTTGAGAGACCTCTCACTAGGAGAGTGAACAAGAAAGCTTTCAAGTAGGGATAAGCAGTCCTTCCAATTAATAACGCAGTAATCGACGGTTTCAGGTTATCCTTTCTAAACTAGTAACTGATGGTTTTGTGTTATCCTTCCTAAATTAGTAATCGCACTATTTTAATGGATGTTACTAATCCAAGAACTTGTGTGAGGAAATAAACATCTTTTTTATTATTATTATATTACTGTCTCAGTCGTTGCTATCGAACCTTCATAGCATGACAGCGTGACAGGTGTATTAGTAAGAGTGCAGCCAGCAGGCCCAGAGGGAAGTGATCCTTACCCTCTCTTTAGTACTTGTGAGGATACCTCTAGAGCATTGTGTCCAGTTTTGGACTCCCCAGTACATGAAGGACATTGATGTACTGGAGCAAGTCCAGTGGAGGCTCTCAAGATGCTCAGGGGACTTGAGCACATGATGTACAAGGAGATGGTGAGGAAACTGGGCTTGGTCAGCCTTAGGAGGAGAAGACTAATGCGACACCTTTTTTCCTCTCTACAACTACCTGATCAGCAGATACAGAGAAGACAAAGCCAGGCTCATCTCAGATGTGCACGGTGATAGTACAAGAGGTAAGGGACACAGGTTGGAACATAGAAAATTCTTATTAGACATATGTTTTTATTTAATTTGTTATTATTGTTATTATTATCTACCATGAGAGTGGTCAAATACTGGAAGAAGTTCCCCAGAAAGGTCACGGAATCTCCATCCTCGGAGGTGTTCAAGACTTAACCAGACAAATCCCTAACAACTTCATCTTCTTAGACGTGCTTTGAGGAGGGGTTTAGACCAGGTGACCTCTGGGGGTTTCTTCCAATTATTCTATGATTCCAAGATTACAAATGCTTTGAATCAATAACACCTTCTTCTACTATTTTGTGTGTAGAACACCAAAGTGTTAACACTGCTGTAATGTAAATTACGTGGTAGCTAAATGCTCAAAAAGAAGACGGTATTTATTTTCTCCAGTCATAGATGGGAGATTCATCCACCCAAAATCAGATTTCTAGCGTATAGATATCTATACCAAAACTTGTATTGCCTTTGCGCAGGTAATGGATAGAATTGGTCATATCTCAGGTGTGATTCATCTCCTGAGGTAGGGGTGGGCTTTACAACCAGCTTCACCTATCTGCATTTCTGTGTCTACAGGATATGTGTGCACATGTGAGCTATCCCTCCACAGCTCCTGTTACAGTACATGGAAATCTATGGCTCAATTTATTTGTCCACACATAGGAATCTTGTACCATCAGGGAGGCCCCCAGGTTTTCTGTCTGACCTCCACTTTCTGCTCCACAAGCCAAGGGTCTCCCTTGTGTTGTACTTACCATCCCCTGGAGATAGTGTATGGCATCTCAGGTGTCACAAGAAAAGTGGGTCTAGGCAGGCGGCAAGTCCTCTTTCATTTGTAAAATGAACCTGAAATAAGAACACCAGCTGTGGATGTCCGTATTGGAGACGTCTGAAGGTAAGGGAGATGGACCCTTTAGGAGTCAGTCTCCTGACTCCTGCTGGAGTGAGGGTCTGCTCTTCTGAATCTAAATCATAAAAACCCTTCCTGCAGTAAGTGCAAAAGGAGAAACACCTTGAGGACAATTCACACTCTTCCGTCACCCCCATCAAATACCTCTTTTAAAATGAGTCCTCTTTTGTTTTGATCTTCACTGAATGGAACACACTACAGTGTGTTTCAAACACAGAATACATGTAGAACTGCTCCCATTAATGCTTTTTACCTGACTTTTAATCTGTTATTCATTTTTCTAGGTGCAATTCGTGACAAAAAAATGAATGAGGACATTAAAACTAGGTCAGGAAAATCATCCTACTGGCATTTGGAAACCTTTACAAATGTCAATACCTCTCTTTCTAGTGTTCCTCATGATTTACATTGTGACCATGTCTGGGAACATCCTCATCACTGTGCTGTTTGTGGCTGATTAGCACTTCCATAACCCATGTACTTCTGCTTGGGAAATCTGCCAGTGTTCCACTGTCATGCCCAAGACGCTGGCCAGTTTCCTGAGTGGAGAAGAAAAAAATCAATGTTTTTGACTCAGAATTATATTTTTTAGTTTTTTACCGGGTGCAAAATCTTACTGCCTGTTGGCAAGGTCTTTGTGCTTAGGATTAGCAAATAGGCAAAGGATTTTATTATGAAGCTTGCATGAGTGAACAATGCTGCTTCAACTAGTAACTGTGTCTTGGCCATGTGGTTCTTTAGATATTGACATGATGGTATCTCCAATGCAAAAGTCAACTTTCTGCGCCCCACCCCCTTACAAAATTGTAATTTTGTTGAGGAATGTTATAAAGCTGATGCCTCCAGCGGGCTCTGGGACGCAAGGATTCCTGTCTGGGCACTGGAGCCCAGCCTGGTGCACCAAGGGAAGGCCTCTCCAGCCCAAGCACAGCTGCTGCTCTCCTCTTTGCAAATTCAACCAGTAGTGAGGCTGAGTGTTTATCTCACACACACATACACACACACACACACACACACACAGCAGATTAAGGGACAATACAAGCACTCTGTCCCCCTCCCTCACAGCTATTGCCAAGGTACACAGGCACTATGACCTGTGATCCTCGCTCCAGCTGCTGACACTGAGACCCTCACTCCACTCACCCTGGCCACCCTCAGTAGCTGATATTTGAGTACACTGGCCCAACAACCCATGGTCCTGCTCCGGTGACTGATGCTAGGACCCTCTCTTGCCCCAATTACTGGCACCACAGACACAGGAGCCATTATCACCTGAGGTCTGACTCCAGTTTCTGGGCCCAGTCCACTCACCCTTGTCTCTCCACCTAGATCTTACTGCTCTCACAAATGGGATATGAAGACTCGAACTGCAAGAGAAACCTTGAGTCCTGGTTAAGGTGGATTGGAAAGGCACCATTAAAACTACTGCAGAAGGTCAATATCTTGAAGGGTTAAACAATCACAAAGTCAATCTATCTCACGGACCATGGTGTACCTCCACAGGCTTGACTTGAGTATTCAGTCAGCAGTTAAAGGCTGGTTACATCTTCCTGGCTGTACCTGTGATTCCACGTTCTACCCAAATACTAAAGACAGTGTCTTGGGGATCACTCAGCTGGCTGGTTTGATCCCAGATGTGCAGGCTGGTAGGCTGCCTAGAATTACCCACTCCCAATATAGCATTATTTGATCTGCAGAGCTAAAGGAAGGTATTGATAAAGATTTTGAGAGACTGTGGGTGGCAGCTGAGTGTAGCAAACATGAGAGACCATCAGTTTTGGATAAAACAGTGATCAAAGTGATTCCAGTCACACATGAAGAGGATGAGGTGGTCTTAGAATGGGAGATCCCTCTCCAAAAAGTTATCTTCCCAAGTCTACAGAATTGGAGGAAGGAGGAATCTGTGAAATGGACCAAGCTACATTGTCAAGGTTGTGGTATTTCAAACTTTGGAAATGACACTATCAGTAATGCTGGGCAGGAAAGTTATAGAGGCATTCCCCATAGGAATCTTGTAACTGTGTTGCAACTATGAGCCAGTGCAAATGCTACCATGGAATTCCTGGCTAGAGGAAGAGGGGAGACCCTAAAAAAGATCAGCAGGCATTGTTTGGTGGAGAGCAAAACTTGCTCCCATATTATTGGTTACTACCCTGCTGTACAGAACGCCCATATTAAGAGACACAATGTATTACGCGAGTTTATTGGCAAATGAAGTTGCCTACACAAAGGTGTCTAGTACCATCTTAGAGGCCCTAGGATATCTGACATCCATACAGGGCCAGTAGATCTGGCATAGCGCCTAGGGGAGACCTATGCCTTTCTGGAGCAGCAGAGAGACACCAGCTGAGATACCCGGAGTATTTCAAGTGGCATGACATACAGGTCTGTATGTGGCCAACTGAATCCCATGGAAAGAAATGAATCCCTCCCTGTCTATGGGCTTTAGGATAAGATGAATCATGCCTTGACTTCTCTTGACAGCTCTGACTGGGGGTGGGATTCAGCTGCCGAAAAGAAAAAGAAAAAAAGCAAAATCAAGAGACTTTACAGGTAAATCACTCGAATAAAGGTGTTTTTATTGAAGTATTACCCCCTGGAGCTGCTAATGCTAATTAGCACTGCTACTGCCCAAGATAGGAGAGATGAGACCATATCCAGTACGTAGGGTATTTCTGAAGGGACCCAGGCTGTTGGCAGTGAAAAGCAGATTTCTGCACAACACATTCTTGAGCCAAAAGCTCCTCTGATTGCATTGTCCATTGCCTACTACCCTGTGGAAGAATGGTTAAGTGAAAAGGGGCATGATCTCTTAGAAGTGAGCAATCCTGTCTTCACGATGGAGGGAGGATCCCACAGCTATGCGAGCTGTCCTTGAACAGCACAAAAGAAGGAAGCTACAAGGAGGTAAACAAGTCGACAGACTTCTCTGCGTGGGCAGCAATCCTGCACCAATCCTATAACCGCTTTAGGCGCGTGAATGAAGGCTATAAACCAATCATATAGCTATCGCTAGCACATGCTTATTGCCTGTCTATATATACTCTGTAAAAGCTTGAATAAAGGGAGAACGATCATACTCACATTGAGACTCAATCGTTACTCCGGGTCCATCTCCCACTCCAACACTACCCCACACAAGCTGCAAGGCAGAACATTTTCTGTGCTAGAAACTCTCTGGAGAAAAGTCTTCTCTTTAGGGCAAGTTTCACCTCCACATTCCTCAGGGTGTAGATCAAAGGATTGAGGACTGGCGTGACAACATTATACATAACGGTGGCCATCATTGTCCACCTGGGTGAATTCCCTAAGGAAGGTGGCACATAGTTAAAAATAATAGGGACATAGAATAAGGCCACTACTGTGAGATGGGAAATGCAAGTGGAGAAGGCTTTCCTCCTGCCCTCCTTGGACTGGACTTTCAGTCGGAGGAAGGAAAAAATGTATAGGTAAGAAAAGAGTATGAAGACAAAGGGGCCTATTGCAAGACTCCCTGTGATGGTGTTGAGAAGGTTCAGGTTGAGCTGGCTGCTACTGCAGGCCAGTCTCACCACGGGCTTGATGTCGCAGAAGTAGTGCTGGATGTGGTTGGGGCCACAGAAATGGAGTCGGGAGGTCATGACTGTGTGCATCAGAGCATGAAGGAAGCCAGTAGTCCAAGTGCCTACAGCCAGCAGCAGGCAGGCCCGTGGCCTCATGATCAGGGTGTAGCGCAGGGGGTAGCAGATGGCCACAAAGCGGTCATAGGCCATGACAGCCAGAAGCAAAGCTTCGCTGCTTCCCACGAAGTAGGAGAAGTGGAGCTGGCTTAGGCAGCCAGTGTAAGAAATACCCTGGTGCCCCGAGAGGAACCCATCCAGCACCTTGGGCACGGTAACTGTGGAGAAGAAAATATCTAGGCAGGAGAGGTTGCAGAGGAAAAAGTACATGGGGGTGTGTAGCCGGGGTTCACAGATCACCACAGTCATGATTGCCATATTCCCCAGCAGGGTAGACAGGTACAGCAGTAAGAACAGCATGAACAGGAATTTCTGTAGCCCTTGAACATTGCTCAGGCCAAGGAGGATGAACTTCCTCACCTCTGTCTGGTTATCCATCCCTGTAGGGAAAGAGAGAATCACTTGGCAGTAACTTCCTATCTTTCTATCCTGAGCTGCTGCATCCATTTCCCAGAGTCCTCTTCCATAAGATGCATCATCAGCTGATGCTGCCTCATGAATGGAAGAGATCAGATACTGAGTCTGGAAAGGGACACAAAGGAATTCCTTGATTTCCCACCCCAGCTGTTTCAACAAATACTGGAACTGTTGTAACCTAGATGACCAATGCTGATGCTGGAACTGCCACCTGTGTACCAGCTCACTGAAAGGAATGACGTGTTTGAAAATAGCGAGAAAAGAAAATTATGAGGAAGAAAGACAAGCAGGCAGGCAGGCAGGAAGGGAGGAAGGGAGGAAGGGAGGAAGGGAGGAAGGAAGGTTGGTTACCTAATGTTTACATGAAGATTACTCTGAAATCCTGCAGGTTTTCCTTTTTAAAATCAAAGAAGGGTCCTCTAATATGGTTTCTTCATTCCAATTCCTAGCTGAATAAACTGTATCTCTCCCAAAGCTGAAAGAAATATAGTACTATAGTCGCTCACATATAATACACTGCTTTTAAAGAGGATGAGTTCTGGCTGTTCAGTGGAGTCAGGAAACCTTTATACAATACTCTCTGCCACTGAAACAATCACATTTATTTCCAGCAAAGGAAAATTTCTGTCTCTCTGATAACTCCTCTTGGGATCAAGCCTCTGAATCTTATGGGACTTCAGTTCTGAAAACATCAAGGCATAGCATCTCAGGGACACCGAAAGCTAATGATGCTGTGGGGAGTTGAACTGATCACTGATAAAATAACAGTTAGTTTTCCTCTTCTTCTAGCCACATCCTGTTAATATGGGTAATGATTATTTGTACAGCAAGCTCTCATAAGCAGGAGGAAGGTGTAGAATCAAAAAAAAATTTTTTTTGAAATATGCAAGATTACAACACCTATTTCTCAAAAGACTAGCAGTTTTAAAGGGAAAATTTCCAACAAGTTTGTTACATCTTTTTGAAATTCCCAAGTATAATAAGTTGATTAGGTATCATGGCTTCATTGGACCTGATACAACTACACAGTTGACTTCTGTCTCTGACTTAACATCTTTTGCTCCCTTTATAGTCCTTTCTTTTTCCATCTTTCTTTTTCCTTCTTTCTTTCTTTCTTTCTTTTTACTTCTAAAGATGGAGATATATATGTATTTTAAGACCTCAAATACTTAACAATAGCACCCGATAATGCAATGGTAGACACACACACTCAGGGAGCGTTTTCAGAAGATGTATGCTTCAGAGATGAAGCCGATATAAGATCTCGTACCCATGACTCAGTCCATTACCTGAACACTTGTACTGGAACCTTTGTTCTCAGTGCTGTTCTGTGCACAGATAGCTAAAATGATTAAGGTTATGAAAAGGTTTTAGGATTACTCTGGTGATATCTAAGCATTTCTCTGTAGTTTCTCATTCAAAACTTTAGCATACAACCTCTGATAACATACATGAGACCATTTATGTGTGAATATTTTAGTTATATACAGGCGCTTGTTGCTAGTCTGTGCTACAAATGGATACGATACACATGAAGGCAAACGGGAACTTTTTAGAATTATTCAGAAAGTCAAATCAGCTCTAGAAGCAGGAATGCAGTGTTGTTTCAGATGTCCTAGCACCTGAGTGTAATTCAGCTTGACAACCATCAATGCCCTGAGGATGCCAAAGGTGTTTACAGCCCCTGACTCCTGCTGCACATAAGTGCCTGTAAGTGAGCATCTTCACGTGGTGAAGTTTTTCCATTCTCACAATGGCACAGTGCAACAAGACCTCAGTGCCTGGAATACCATCCTGCCAGTCACCTGTGAATGCTTCCATGGACATCAGTGCTGTTACATTGATATGGGCATCCATATCCACTGAGATTGCATTAAGGCTTCCTGGATATCACAATGTGACCGCAAGGCAGGCAAGAGAGGGTCGGATACTAGTGGAAAGAGACACTCAAGGTTCATAAGGGGTTAAACAGGATGGGTTTAATAAAGGACTTACTTACACTACAAGCTGTATGGGGAGCTCTGGGAACTACGAGGAAGGGTCACTAATGGGAGGCTGTTGGAGGCATGGATCGGATGCAGGACTCAGAAGTCCAGGTGGGACTTGACTCATTATTCGTAAGGGCCCCTTAAATCTACTAGAACTATTTCCTTAGCTCAGCCATGCTAACCTTGAGTAGTTACTGCCCAGGAAGCAGCTGGATGTTGTTGACAAAATGGAATATGCATGCCTGGCCCTGATGGGAATTTGGTCAGTGTGTAGTTCCACACGCTGGGCCTGCTACCACGCACTCTGCCAGTCACTGACTCCTCGCCAGATCTTCCGCAGGTGTTCTCACTACACACAAGAATCCTCCCCATGACTTGTATGCCCTTTCTTGTCCTCAGAGAAGAGAGAGAGAGAGAGAAGAGAAAAGAGAGAGACAGAGTGAGTGATTAAAGGAGTAGCGTCAGGCAGAAAAGTCACTAGTAGGATTTACAGGTGAACCGTGTCAATGAAGAAGCAGTTGTTGTGTTGTGTAGCAAGGGGCTGGGAAGGAAGCCGAAATAAGAGGGAGAATTATGGGAGAGACCAAACATTGGTAAGGAAAGCTGAAGCAGTCTGGTTTCTAAGAACAGACAGGGCTGGCCCAGACCTAGGAAGCAGGGAGGTGGTGTGAGAGGAATGAGGGAGGAGGGTTAGCAGAAGGGACCCACACAAAGCAGGACACATGCTGACATGTTTGCTCCAGCCCAAGAAAAAGCCCTACACCTCCTTCTCCATGCAGAGCAGTGGCTAGCCGTCCTTCTAGGCTTGTGTATATACATACAACCTCTATGCCATCAGGTACTGCCTCCCTGTAGATGCCTCTTGGGACTCTAGGGTCTTGCAGCAAAAGGATCCACTACTGCTGTCCTCAAGGTACAAATCTGCACTGTGCTTAGTATCCCAACTGTCGTCCCCTTCCAGAGCATGGCTGCATTTACCGCTGGCCTCAGCCAAGCCAGCCTTTCCAGGAACTTAGAGCACTTTGCTGAAGCACTCACACGAGAAGATGAAGAACATCAGTGATGGTCTTGGAAACCTCCGAGGATGGAGACTTCACAACCACGCTGAGAAACTTGTTCCAGTACCTGACTGTTCTTACGTTGAAAAAGTTTCTCCTTGTATCCAGTTGGATCCCCTCTGGTTTCAATTTATGACCACTGTCTACCATCCTCCCACCATGCATCACTGTGGAAAGCCTGGCTCTGTTCTTCTCAAGACTTTCCTCAAAGCGCTGGATGACTGTTATCAGGTCCCCCCACTCAAGCTGCCCATTCTCCAGGATGAACAAGCCTAGTTGCCTCAGCCTCTGCCCATGGGACAAGTATTGCAGCTCCCTGGCCATCTCAGTGCCCCTCTGCTGAATTTGTTCCAGTTGATCAATGCCTTCCTTGTATCAGGGGGTCAAAACTGGGCACAGTATCCTTCATGTGGTCTAACAAGTGTTGAATAAAGGGAAATAATCACCTTCCTTGATCGACTGGCTATGCCCCTCTTCATACAGCCCAGCGTGCTGGTGGCCTTCTGCACTTCCTGGCACACTGCTGGCTCTTGTTAAGCTTGCTCTCCACTAGGATCTCCAGGTCCTTCCTCAAAGAGCTGCTGCTCAGTCAGTAAGTCCCCAGCCTGTGCCGTTGCAAGGGGTGCTGCCTTTCCAGGCACAGGACTCTGTGCTTGTCTTTGTTGCATTTCATAAGGTTCCTGTTGGCCCATTCCTCTAGCCTCTCCTGGTCCTTCAGAATGGCAGCTCTGCCCTTAAGCATATTGACTGGCTGCCCTTGAGAAGAGTGCATTCCATGACCTCCTCCAGATCACTGATAAAGATGTAAAGGAGGACAGGTCCCTGGATAATCCCCTGCACTACTCAACTCACTACTGGCTTCTAAGCAGAGTACAACCCACTAACCATGACCCTCTGAGTGCCATCATCCAACCAGGTTTTTTACCAGTTAAGTTGCCCACCTATCCAGACTGTAACGTCCTAACTTGAATACAAGAAGAGACCGTGTTGTGGGAGACAGTGTTGAAAGCCTTGCTAAAGTCAAGGTAGATGACACCTATTGCTCTTCCTGCATCCATAAATCGAAGCATGTCATCATAGAAGGCTATCAGGTTGGTCAGGCATGATTTATGCTTGGTAAATCCATGCTGATTGTTCCAAACTAACTTGTTATTCTTAATGTGCCTAGAAATGTGTTGCAAGAGGCCTTGTTCCATGATTTTCCCAGGGACTGAAGTTTGAATATTTTTTGCCACAAACTTGTATGAGGGCAGGGCAGGGCATCCCCATTTGCTGGAGGTGAAAAGGAGGACGAGGTGTGTGTGGGTGTGAGGGAAATGGGGGAACAAATCTTGTCCTTGTGTATGAGGGGATCGAGCATATCCAGGGGGAGAGTGCTTGTGTGGAGGGAAAAGGGGACCAGGCATGTCCATGGTGGTGGGGTGAATGGGGGTGGGGCATGTCTGTGTGCTGGGGGAATGGTTCATGTCTGTGTGTGAGGGGAACTGGGACAGCACATGGGTATGTGAGGGGAATGGGGGACAGGGCATTTCTGATGGAGGGCATGGGGCATCCATGTATGAGGAAAATGGGGGACAGAGCATTTCTGAGAGGTAAGATTGAGGAGACAAGGTGTGAGTGGGGAATGGGGGGGGCAGGGCTTCCTTGTCGGAGGGATGAGGAGCATGTCAGTGTGTGAGTGGTGCATGTCCTTGTGCAAGGCGGGAGAGAGGGAACATGACTGAGGGGAACGTGGAATGTGTCTGCATGGGGGAATACAGGGACAGGTTGGGGAGAGGGGGTTATGGGTGAACTGTGGTGTATCTGGGGATTGTGGCACCCCTGTAAGTGAGAGGGGCATGAGGGTTTTGGCATGTTGATGAGGGGCATGGAGAGAAGTATTTGGGGAGCATGTGCATATGGAGGACCAGTCGGGAGCCATGCCAGGACAGTAGGGGTGTGTGAGAGAGACCTGCTGTGGAGAATACAGTAAGTTCTGAATGAAAGAGAAGAGGAAGCATGTAAATGGTGGTCCAAGAGAAGATGGGAGGACCTGATATGGGAGACTTTAGGGACGGGGAGGTGAGGGAACCATTGTGGGGCATATCGGGCTAGGGCAGAAAAAGGTGGGGAGAGGCGTGTGCACACACCGTGTGGGGATTTTTCAGAGTTGTGGCAGAGGAAAGTTTGTGCATGTGCGGGGTGGAGGTCTGCACGCAGGGCTACCCTGCATGGAATAGGTCTGGATTGTCACAGGGGAAGGAGGGCATATTCACGTATGTGCATGTGTCTTCTCACTGCATGGATGTGGTGGGGTTGAAGCAGAGAAGGGAGTTGTGTGCAACAGGGATGTGGGGGCCTCATGGAGAAGGATGTGTCTTGGTGGATACAACAGGGAAGGAGTGGACCACAGCACACCTTGCCCCTGGATCGGGTTTCCCTCCTCCCTCCCAGTGCCTGACTTTCTCTTTCATTTTCTATCTGAGCCTTGTCTCCCAGAAGAGGAGGAGAGAGGCTGGCCAAGGACACAACAGCATAGAAGGCAGGACAGGAGCCAGGGCAGAGCAAAGCTGCTGCAGCCCAGAGAGGTGAAGGTGAGTCCCTTTCCCCAGTTCCTCCCCTCCGTCCCCCTATGCAAGCAGTTAGGGGCACTCAAGCTGGGGAATGACTTTTTTTCATCCCAGCAAGCTGCAGGTGGGGATAGAAACAAGTCCAAAGTTGCTGCTCTGGGTTTGCCCTGAGATGGAGCAAGGGGAAGAGATGGCTGGGACCCTGTGCTCAACACCCCTAGTCTTTGCATGCAAACCCCTTCTCCTAAGTGCTCAGCCCCTGAGTTTGGACCCCCTTACCCCGTAAGCCATTTGTTTGTGGATTTCCAGCTCAGCTCTCAACTAGCTAAGCTCCCCTAAGCTTCAACCATGTGTCCTAACCTATCCTTTGCTCCCTGCTGGTGTGTCTGTGCCGGGAGCCTCTCTCCCATCATCCCTCTTGTCCTAGGTCCCTGCCTGCAGCCATTGCTCTGTTCCCCACCCTTGTTGGCACCCTTCTTTAGCCACTCAGCAAACTAGCAAAGTTCACATCTCTGTTGTGGCATAGTGCATAGTGTAGAGTGCTGCCCCCATCACCTAACGGAATGTAGCAGAATTGGGCCTTTAAGCCGTGGGCTTTTAGAAGCTGAGCTGAGCATTTCTGTCGTGAGACAAATGGGAAGGGTCTCTGCACCTCTGCTCAGTGCCAGCATTGCTTCCATGGCAGCGTTTGCAAGAGGGCAAGAGGAAGAGGTGGGTCAGAAGGAAGTTGTTGCAAAGAATGTTTTGCTTGGAAAAATGAGGTAGGATGAAAATGAGTGTTCCTGTTTGGACTGTGGGTATCGACACCCTGTTAACCAGCCTGTCTCGCTGTCCCCTCTGCTGGCTGTGTCTGTCATGAAACCACACAGATGCAGGAGCTGGTGGCGCAGCAGAAGACCCTGCAAGTGCTGTCAGAATTCCCGCAGCCTGTGGTGGTGGTGGCCATCACAGGGCTGTACTGCACTGGAAAGTCCCACCTCATGAACAGGGTGGCTCGTGAGAGCATGGGTGAGAGAGGTGGTGAACCAGGCAGGTCCCAGCTCTGGATAGCCAGGGTGCCTGTGTTTTCTTGCTCTCTATCTAACACTGTTGAGCCCCTCGTGTCCTCTCCACAGGTTTCTCCCTGGGCTTCACCATGCAGCCCCATACCAAAGGTATCTGGATGTGGTGCGTGCCTCAGCCCTTCTGGCCTGGACACACTCTGGTGCTATTGGACACTGAAGGGTGGGGCGATGTGGAGAAGGTGTGGGAGAAGCAGAGACTGCGTTTTGTGGCGACAGAGCACTTTGTGGAAGCTCTCAAGGGCCCAGCCATGTGGCAGGACTCAAGGTGTTGTCATTGCCTGCACTGGTGTGCCAGGAAGAGACAGACGCTGTGGGGAAGGAGGCTAGTGCAGAGCTAACTGGGTAAAGTCTTCTGGCTGATGAAGTCCTGCCTGGCATCCTTCACCTCTGTCTTTGACTGTCAGAGCCCTCATTCTGCCTGGGATCTTGGCTGTCTGCAGGGTAGTGGAACCAGTCTGTGGCTGGGCCCATGCTGATTGGTGGGACACCTCTTCTTCCCAGGCACTCTCCCTCTCATTCTGGTTCTTTGATTACTGAGCAGCCGTTAGGCTGGTGGACCTTCTGATTTTCTTGTACTGGTGAGCTGAGGACTGGACACAGCATTGCAGAGGTGGTCTCACCAGTGCTGAGTAGAGGGGAAGGATCACTTCACTTGACCTGCTGGCGACACTCTTCCTAGTGCAAGCCAGGATGCTGTTGGCCTTCTTTGCCACAAGGGTGCAATGCTGGCTCATGTCCAGCTGGTCATGTTGGATGTGAGCCAGTTGTATATGTTGTCCACCAGGACACCCAGGTCCTTCTCTGCAAAGCTGTTTTCCAGACAGTCAGTCCCCAGCCTGTCCTTGTGCTTGGGGTTATTTCTCCCCAGGTTCAGGACTCTTCAATGCCCTTTGCTGAGCTCCAGGACATTCCTGCTTGTCCATTTCTGCGGCCTGTTGAGATCCCTCTGAATGGCACCACCACGATCCGGTGTATCAGCCACTCCTCCCAGTTTTGTATTGCTGTCAAACTTGCTGAAGGGTGAACTCTGTCCCATCATCCAGGTCATTAAAAATGAGGTTAAACAGTATTGGACCCAGTATTGACCCTGAGGTAAACTTCTGCTGACTGCTCTCCAGCTGAACCATAGAATCATAGAATGGTTGAGGTTGGAAGGGACCTCTGGAGATCATCTAGTCCAACCACCCTGCTGAAGCAGGGTCACCTACAGCACATTGCACAGCATCGCGTCCAGGCAGGTTTTGAATATCTCCAGAGAAGGAGACTCCACAACCTCTCTGGGCAACCTGTTCCAATGCTCTGTCACCCTCACAGTCAAGAAGTTTTTCCTCATGTTCAGATGGAACTTCCTGTGTTTCAGTTTGTGCCCGTTGCCTCGCGTACTGTCACTGGGCACCACTGAAAAGAGTCTGGCCCCATCCTCTTGACACCCTCCCTTCAGATACTTGTACACATTGATAAGATCTTCTCTCAGCCTTCTCTTCTCCAGGCTAAACAGGCCCAGCTCTCCCAGTCTTTCCTCATAAGAGAGATGCTCCAGTCCCCTCATCATCTTTGGAGCACTTCACTGGACTTGCTCCAGTAGTGCCACATCCCTCTTGTACTGGGAGCCCAGAACTGGACGCAGTAGTCCAGCTGTGGCCTCAGCAGGGCTGAGTAGAGGGGGAGGATCACCTCCCTCGACCTGCTGGCAACACTCTTCCTCATGCAGCCCAGCATACCATTGGCCTTCTTGGCCACAAGGGCACACTGCTGCCTCATGGTCAACTTGGTGTCCACCAGCACTCCCAGGTCCTTCTCCGCAGAGCTGCTTTCCAGCAGGTCAACCCCCAACCTGTACTGCTGCATGGGGTTGTTCCTCCCCAGGTGCAGGACCCTGCACTTGCCTTTGTTGAACTTCACCAGGTTCATCTCCGCCTACCTCTCCAGCCTGTCCAGGTCCCCCTGAATGGCAGCACAGCCCTCTGGCGTATCAGCCACTCCTCCCAGTTTTGTCTCATCAGCAAACTTGCTGAGGGTGCACTCTGTTCCTTCATCCAGGTCATTGATGAAGAAGTTGAACAAGACTGGACCCAGTCCTGACCCCTGGGGCACACTGCTAGCTACAGGCCTCCAGCTAGACTCTGCACCGCTGATCACAACCCTCTGAGCTCTGCCATTCAGCCAGTTCTCAATCCACCTCACTGTCCACTCATCTAACCCACACTTCCTGAGCTTGTCTATGAGGATGCTATGGGAGACAGTGTCAAAAGCCTTGCTGAAGTCAAGGCAGACAACATCCACTGCTCTCCCCTCATCCACCCAGGCAGTCATTCCATCATAGAAGGCTATCAGGTTGGTAAAGAATGATTTCCCCTTGATGAAGCCATGCTGACTACTCCTGATCACCTTCTTGTCCTCCACATGCTTGGAGATGGCCTCCAGCATGAGCTGCTCCATCACCTTTCCAGGGATGGAGGTGAGGCTGACTGGCCTGTAGTTCCCTGGATCCTCCTTCTTGCCCTTTTTGAAGACTGGGGTGACATTGGCTTTCTTCCAGTCCTCAGGCACCTCTCCTGTCCTCCATGACCTTTCAAAGATGATGGAGAGTGGCTTAGCAATGACATCTGCCAGCTCCCTCAGCACTCGTGGGTGCATTCCATCAGGGCCCATGCATTTGTGGATGTCAAGTTTGCTTAAATGAGCTCTAACCCGATCCTCCTCCACCAAGGGAAAGTCTTCCTTTCTCCAGACTTTCTCTCTTGCCTCCAGGGTCTGGGGTTCCTGAGGGCTGGCCTGAGCAGTAAAGACTGAAGCAAAGTTGGCATTCAGTAACTCTGCCTTCTCTGCATCCTTCGTCACCAGGGCACCCACCCCATTCAGCAAAGGGCCCACATTTTCCCTAGTCTTCCTTTTGGTATTGATGTATTTGAAGAAGCCCTTCTTGTTGTCCTTGACATCTCTTGCCACATTTAATTCCAAACGGGCCTTAGCCTTCATCGCTGCATCCCTGCATACTCTGACAGTGTTCCTATATTCCTCCCAGTGGCCTATCCCCCTTTCCACTTTCTGTATACTTCCTCCTTTTGCTTCAGTTTTGCCAGGAGCTCCTTGCTCATCCATGCAGGTTTCCTGCCCCCTTTGCTTGACTTCCTACTCATAGGGATGCACCGCTCTTGATCTTAGAGGAAGTGATGCTTGACTATTAACCAGCTCTCTTGGACCACTGTGGTGGATCTTGGGAAACTGCATAGACAAGATATTTGCATGAGAAGCGGTAGACTAGGCGTAGCGGAAGATCACGCAGTGTGACGCGCAGCCTAGGGGTGGAAACGAAGTGCACCTGTATGTAAGCTTGCACGCAGCTCACAATAAACGCCATTTTAGCATCTCTCACATTGAGGTCTGTGCTTTGTGACCCTGCAGTAGAGGAGGCTGCAGCGCTCCCCTGGTGGCACCATGGGTCCGGGCGAGAGCACGGCAACAGACCACCCTTCATTCTAGGGCCCTAACCCATGGCATTCCTCCAAGTAGGTCCCTGAAGAGGCCAAACTTTGCTCTCCTCAAGACCAGGTTGCGATGCTACTCCTTGCCCTGCTTCCTCCTCACAGGATCCTGAACTCCACCATCTCATGGTCACTCCAGCCAAGGCTGCCCCCGACCTTCACATCTCCAACCACTCCTTCTTTGTTTGTTAGTACAAGGTCCAGCAGCACACCTCTCCTTGTTGGCTCCTCCACCACCTGTGTCAAGAAGTTTTCATCAATGCTCTGCAGGAACCACCGGGACCATTTGAGCCTAGCTGTGTTGTCTTTCCAGCACATATCAGGGTGGTTGAGGTCCCCCATGAGAACCAGGGCCTGGGATCGTGAGGCTACTTCCAGCTCTCTGTAGAAGGCCTCATTGACTTCCTCTTCCTGATCAGGTGACCTGTAGCAAACACCCACAACAGTGTCACCCATGCTGCATGCCTGCCCTTTAATCCTTACCCATAAGCTCTCAGCTTGCTCTTCATCCACCCCTAGGCAGAGCTCTATACATTCCAGTTGCTCTCTCACATAAAGAGCAACTCCAGCACCTCGCTTTCCTGGCCTGTCTTTCCTAAAAAGCACATAGCCATCCATGACAGCACTCCAGTCACGCGAGCTATCCCACTATGTCTCTGTAATGGCAATGAGATCATGGCCCTGTGACCACACACAGATCTCTAGTTCTTCCTGTTTATTCCCCATGTTGCATGCATTGGTGTACAGACTGGCCACAGGGAATAACTATTGCACAGGGAATAACCTTCCTGGAAGTATTTCAGATAAAGAGATAGAAAAGGATAGCTATACACACAGGTAAGGAGTTGGCTAATGAGACAATTAGATGAACTACTGAAAGAGGAGGCAAGCTTTAAAATCCCTGTAGTTCAAAGCAGCAGCTGGGTAGCTGATAGGTATCTGAATGAACAAAGAATAACGGGAGGAGGAAAACTGAATGGACAATGCATAAGGGTATGTCCATGTAGTCTTCTGAACAGATGACTTTAGTAATGGTCAACTTAATAAGGACGTGCAGAAATACGTTTAAGATTAGTTAGAATAAAAACTGTAATTAGAATAAACACTGTATAATAGACAGAACAGTAGTAATGCAAGCACTGGGGAAGATCAATATTTCTTCTCCTGACATTAATACGCTTCCTGGAAATTTCCAGTTTGGCACTATAGGAAAACATTAACATTTTATTAAAATTATTCAATGATTTCAGCTGCTAAAATGTGCCTTTTTTTTTGTTTTCTTTCTTTTTTTTTTAATGTTGAAAAATATTCTCTAACTTTCCAGGCAGAGCTCAGTTTCCTAAACATCAAGCACCTAGTGCCAATTTTAGAGGCCCCAGTGTTTCTGAGGTGTTTCCCTGGGACTGACAGCTATCATGCAGGACCTAGGGGAGACCAGAGCCCCTCTGGAGCTGAAGCTGGACGCTGGCAGAGGGTACCAGGGTGTCTACAGTGGCACCAAGTTGCCTGTGTTTCTGTAACTGAAACCCACCCTAATTTGAAAATTGTCTTCCTTTGCAAACAAAAACATCACAGTCTACCCCCACCCCCAAGTCCAATGTATTAAAACAGAACAAAAGGAGGATGATAAGAACACAAACAAAATTAAAAAGAAAAAAAAGTGTAATAAAACATCTCCTTTGCTTCCTATATTTTTTCTTAATTTCTTTGTTGTTTCATTTTTTGTTGGCATTTTGTATACATCGGCCCTACACCATTAGAACCTATTTTTGCATCATACACAGAGCCCAGTGTCCCCATAAGCACTTCCTGCCCAGGACTGTGCATGCCAATCATCACTTTTGGTTCAGAGAGAGTCACACTCCACACACTGAGCGGATGCACTCACTCAACTGATAGAAACAGGGTGACTAGCTTGGAAGGGGAGGGGGCAGTTCTATTTTGAATAGCCAAATTTGCAGTCATCTCAACATATCTGTGTTACAGTGACTTCTTAAAGTGGTCTCTAGAATATCAAGCCCCACTCCTGCTCCTTCCCTGCAGGGTAAATGAAATGTGACTCCATTTTAGGTGGAGGCAGGGATGAGACCGATCTCGTTCAATGTTAGAGATCTTCAATGCAGATGTCTGTGTCAAACCGAGTTGACTAGACTTCCCTTTCTAGTCAGCGGAGAGAAGTAAGTGGCCTCAACCGAGATGTCTTGTAGTACCATTCCTAGTGACCACCTAATGTGCCACAAAGGCCTGCTGCACGTCCTGGGTCACATCTCCCAGTCCCAGGTGGGTGCTTCAGCTTCCCCAGGGTATCTCAGAAAGCAATAGCCACCTCTGTGTGTGCAACAGAAGGTAGATTTTAGTAGAAAGTTGAAATCTATTCAGTAAGGAATTCTGTCTAATAGCTGAAAAAGTCTTCATTTTCAGAATTCCAAGGGAGTTTTTAAAGTAAATTCTCATCACTTTTTCATAGGTTTCTATTGACAACACCATAAGCATGCACTAGCAAGCTGATTACCCTCCCTGTATGAGGATATATACAGAGATCTATATATACACGCACAAACATATATAGATATATATAGCCATTTACCAAAATGAACTTCCTACTTTGAATGGAGAAGGAAGAACTGTTGAGTTGAGAAACACTGTTCAGAGGAACTTCTATTTTTGTATTGACATATATGTGTAGCTCTGCCTCTCTGTCTTTTATTTTTCCTCTACCTATTCTGTCTTTATGCAGCTCACAAAGGAAAGATTCATTGAACCACAGAAACTCTGGACATCACCTAGTCCAAACACCCCACTCAAAGCACGATGAGATAGGTAAGATTGCTCAAGGATTCCCCCTCCTCCCCTCCTGCAAATAGGTATCATCTGCAAGTGTGCTGAAAGTGCATGCTATCCCATTCTCCAGGGAATTAATGAATTAAGCCATTCACGGTCCAATGCTCTTGACCAGTTCCCTTGGTCAGTCCATACTGGTTCATCAATCTCCTTCTTGTCCTCCCTGTGTTTAGGAATGGCTGCCAGGAGGATTTGTTCCCATCCCTTCCCAGGGACTGAGGTAAGGGTGACAGGCCTGTAATTCCCCAGATCCTTCTTCATGCTTTTCTTGCAGATGGGTGCAACATCTACCTTTTCCCAGGCATCAGGAAACTCCTGCTCTGGCCCTCCCAAAATAACTGAGGGTGGTGTCAAGGTACAGTGAGCACTAATAGGACTTAATGGCCCTGAGCAGGCACACGGGGGGCCTCTACCCACACCCTCTGCCTGTGACCCCAGGAGCCCCATTTAATCTCTGCCCTGGGCCTTCAGTCTCTACCTGAGTTATATTGCAAAGGTGCTGTTTTCCAGCTCAGACAGAGCTGGGCCTGGGCATAGATTCTAGACACTAGACCCTGTTGATCCACAGACCTGCCTGGTGATCGCTGGACCTGATCCTCACCAGTGGGTTGACTTCCTGGCTTGGCCTTGGACCTGGCTCATCATCACAAAATTGCCTGATGGTCTAGACTCTTGGCTGAACCTGGATGTGATCTCTGTGTCTGCCCTGTTTGCCTGGCTCTGGTACTGTGGGATTCAGCCCTGACTGGTGAGGCCTCTGTCCTGATGGTTGTGTTATCACTTTGCCATTCTGCTCCCTATCCTTTAGGGAGTAGCCGGCTCTTTCTGCTCCCTGACAGCTTAAGACTCAAGGGACTACTGATAGAATTGCAGCAGGAATACATAGATGCTTGGAATACCAATAAACTTATTGGAAAGAAGTTTGCCCCTGAAATCAATGAAACAAATTGGTGATAAAAGGTAACAGCTGCAGAATCACAGAATGGCTGAGGTTGGAAGGGACCTCTGGAGATCAACTAGTCCAATCCCCCTGCTCAAGCAGGGTCACCTAGAGCACATTGTAGAGGATCACGTCCAGGTGGGTTTTGAATATCTCCAGGGATGGAGACTCAACAGCCTTTCTGGGCAACCTGTTCCAGTGCTCTGTCACCCTCACAGTCAAGAGTTTTTCCTCATGTTCAGATGGAACTTCCTGTGTTTCAGCTTGTGCCCATTGCTTCTTGTCCTCTTGCCGGGCATCACTGAAAAGAGTCTGGCCCCATCCTCTCGACACCCTCCCTTCACATACTTGTACACATTGATAAGATCTTCTCTCAGCCTTCTCTTCTCCAGCCTACACAGGCCCAGCTCTCTCAGCCTTTCCTCATAAGAGAGATGCTCCAGTCCCTTAATCATCTTTGTAGCCCTTCGCTGGACTTGCTCCAGTAGTGCCACATCCCTCTTGTACTGGGGAGCCCAGAACTGGACACAGTACTGCAGCTGTGGCCTCACCAGGGCTGAGGAGAGGGGGAGGATCACCTCCCTCGACCTGCTGGCAACACTCTTCCTCATGCACCCCAGCATACCATTGGCCTTCTTGGCCACAAGGGCACACTGCTGCCTCATGGTCAACTTGGTGTCCACCAGCACTCCCAGGTCCTTCTCCGCAGAGCTGCTTTCCAGCAGGTCAACCCCCAACCTGCCCTGGTGCATGGGGTTGTTCCTCCCTAGGTGCAGGACCCTGCACTTGCCTTTGTAGAACTTCAGGAGGTTCCTCTCTGCTCACCTCTCCAGCCTGTCCAGGTCCCCCTGAATGGCAGCACAGCCTTCTGGGGTATCAGGCACTCCTCCTAGTTTTGGATCCTCAGCCAACTTGCTGAGGGTGCACTCTGTCCCTTCATCCAGGTCATTGATGAAGAAGTAGAAGAAGACTGGACCCAGTCCTGACCCCTGGGGCACACTGCTAGCTACAGCCCTCCAACTGGACTCTGCACCGCTGGAGTGTGCCCCAGGGGTCAGAGGAACCTCAGAGAGGAACCTCATGAAGTTCAACAAAGGCAAGTGCAGGGTCCTGCACCTGGCGAGGAATAACCCCATGCAGCAGGGCAGGTTGGGGGCTGGACCTGCTGGAAAGCAGCTCTGCGGAGAAGGACCTGGGAGTGCTGGTGGACACCAAGTTGACCATGAGCCAGCAGTGTGCCCTTGCGGCCAAGAAGGCCAATGGTATGCTGGGGTGCATGAGGAAGAGTGTTGCCAGCAGGTCGAGGGAGGTGATCCTCCCCCTCTACTCAGCCCTGCTGAGGCCACAGCTGGACTACTGCGTCCAGTTCTGGGCTCCCAGTTCAAGAGGGATGTGGCACTACTGGAGCAAGTCCAGTGAAGGGCCACAAAGATGCTTAGGGGACTGGAGCATCTCTCTTGTGAGGAAAGACTGGGAGAGCTGGGCCTGTTTAGCCTGGAGAAGAGAAGGCTGAGAGAAGATCTTATCAATGTGTACAAGTATCTGAAGGGAGGGTGTCAAGAGGATGGGGCCAGACTCTTTTCAGTGGTGCCCAGCGACAGGATGCGAGGCAACAGGCACAAACTGAAACACAGGAAGTTCCATCTGAACATGAGGAAAAACTTTGACTGTGAGGGTGACAGAGCACTGGAACAGGTTGCCCAGAGAGGTTGTGGAGTCTCCTTCTCTGGAGATATTCAAAAGCCGCCTGGACGCGATCCTGTGCAAGGTGCTGTAGGTGACCCTGCTTGAGCAGGGTGGTTGGACTAGATGATCTCCAGAGGTCCCTTCCAGCCTCAACCATTCTGTGATTCTGTGAAATGAATAAGAGCTCTGCACCTGTATTGGACTGCCTAAGGCTGAGGGATCTCATCAGAGAAGACTTACATGGCATCGGGCTGGCAGAAAACTATAATCTTTGGCTGGTGCCCAGCAAGATCCCAGAGGGGGTCAAGGAATGCAGAACTATGTTAATACCAAAATCTGCTGACCCAGTAGAACAACTAGATATTAAGAACTGATGACCCATTACCATCAGGTTGATTAATGTGAGGCTATTCTAAGTGTCTTAACAGCAGGGCTGACAAAGGCGTCTCTGATTAACAGCTGCCAAAGGGGCTTTATATCAGCCCCCAGGTGTTTGAACATTTCAAGGTGCTTCAGATACTGATTAAAAATGCCAAAAGGAAACACAAGCCTCTGAGAGTTGTCTTCATGGATCTAGTGAAAGCTCTTGACTTGGTGAGTCATCAGCATATTCCTCAGGCCCTGAAACAGGTGTTGATGAACATGGAATAGGCATCATCAGCTGGACTCAGCTGGAGGTGAAGGAAAGTCAGTCAGATGGTATTAAGATCCTCACCAAAGTAAAACAGAGATGCCATTGCCTCAGTGCTGTTCAATCTGTTAATAGACCCATTGTCATGCTGATTAGAAGAGCTGGGAAGAGGGTTTTGGCACAACAGCAACAAGGTTCCAACTCTGGCCTTCACAGATGATCTAGCTTTATTAAGTGACTCCTGGGATGGGATGCAAGGAAACATCACAGTGGTGGAGGAACTCGGTAAACTAAGAGGGCTGAGGATGCAAGGTGAAAAGTTCCATGGGTTTTACACTGGGACCACAAAAGACTCGCCTACTATCAGTGACAGTGACCCATGGGTAGTGAGCAGTTTGAAGCTGAACATGATAGAACTGGGCAACTCCGAGAAGCATTTGGGCCTCTGGGTGGACCCTTGGGTTGACCTATTTAAATTGGAGTTGCAAGAGAAACTTCACTCCTGGCTAGTAAATACGAAGGGGGGAAGGGAGGGGGGGGGCATGGAAACCACCACAGAAGGTGGAGATTTTAAATACATGATCCCTCAACTGGTTTCTTTAGTGGATCACTCTGATACAAAGGCCATACAGCTCCTTTCCCTTGACTTAGCCATAAGAACAGCAGTGAAGAACTGGTTTCACTTACCTTCCAGCACTTGTGGCTCCTTTTATGCCAGTGCTAGGGATGGTACCTTGGGGGTTGCGCAGCTGGCAAGTCCAATCCCAAATATACAGGCCTTTGAGTAATGTCTGCCTGCAGGGAAGTGAAAGGATTCCCATTTCCTGTAAAGTCTAGGGTTGTGCTTCTGTAACCAGGGCAAGCTGAAGATGACTGGAGAGAAGGCTGTATGCCAGATGGGGAAGGACTACCATCTCAGAATGTCCAGGTGTCATAGTTATGGCCAGAAGAATGGATTCATGGGTAATGGTTCCCCCACCCTTACCCCCCCTGGGAACCCATCCTATCTATTGCACTGACCATATTTGGGATCAGCTATGGCTGGGTGAGACTGTGGGCACTCTGGACAAATTCAGAGGCCACAAGAGTGTGGGAAACCCCCAAGTCCACCAGAGCAGTGGTTTGGATTGTGTGCCCATGAGGGAGGGCAATGATAAGGGGTAGGGTGAGGTGAGGCTCTAGGGCATACACCTGCAACCATCCTCCCTTGGCACCAGTAGGAGCAGGAGATTTGCTGGTGCAGTAAGGAGTGGTGAGGGGGAGGAGGTGAAGAAAAGCACGGCTGGGCTCCCGCAAGGGTCCCACTGCACTCTCAGGCATTCCATGAGGTGCCTGCCCACAGAGAGAGGCAGGTCTGA
>NW_027118755.1:625000-627500 GCF_036417845.1 Apteryx mantelli
GGGTTGGGACGGGTGCCAACGGGTCGCCACCCCTAAGCGGTGGGGGGTGGACCCACGGCGGGCTGCGGCGGAGCAGCCCGTCTGCAGAGACAGCGAGGACAGGCATTCCAGGATGGCGTGCGGGGCGGGCGCCGGGCCGCGGCGGACCCCGAGTGGGGGCATCGCGCGAGGCCACGTGAGGAGACGGGTCGTGCCCGAGCGGGTGGCCCAAACCACGGCTCTCCTCCCAGGCGCAGCTGCCGCCCGGCGCCGGGTTACTGAGGGAAACCCCGGGCCCCGGGAGGAGGACGAGGTAGTGGTGGCAAGTGTCGGGTGCACCCTGCGGGCAGATGTTCTGCCAAGGGGCACTGGAGCCGGCTGGCAGGTGCCAGGTTTCGCCTCCGCGCCCCGTCTCGCCGCCGCCACCGTCGCCGCGAGGTGGCGGTGGCCCGGCGGCGGGTGGTGGCGGGGGAGGCACCCCTGTGGAGATTTCAGGTCGTTTCCCTCACCCCAGGGCCAGGTACCTAGCATATGCGCTTCTCCTCCCCCCGCCCAGTTACCCACCCGTGTGGTCCCGTGTGCCAGCTCGCTCCTCCCGGGCACTGCACCGCGCATGCCCCCCCGGCCATGCCCTCCTGCCCTTTCCACTTTCCCTTTCCCCCCCCCAACCACTCCAGCTGCCCCACGACGTGCCGCGGGGACTGTGCTGTGAGCGGGCCAGGCGGGGGGGGGGTTGCGGGAGGAGGGGAGGGCCTCCAGCCACCACGGCCGCCGGTAGCTGCCCCAGGTAGGGATGGCCGTGGGCCCCGGGCTCCAGGCCCGAGGGTTCTCGACGGGAGAGCCGGGTGAGGGTTTAAAGACTCAGGCGGCCCGATGCGACCCAGGGAGCAGCCGGGTGTGCTGCCGGAGAGCCAGGGGACCAGCGCGCGTGGGCACCATGCCCCCGCATGCCAGCTGGCGCACCCCGCGCTCGCCCTGCGGGCAGCCGGGATGGAGAGGGGTACCCTGCCCCCTCTCTTCGCGGTCTGGTCTCGGCGGAGAGATGCCGTGCGGTCGGCTCGCACCGGCCTGCCTCGAATGCGTGACCCCGGCGCAAGCGCGTGCTCGCCGCCGGGACGGTGAGCTCCAACCCACCGCGGGTGGTGCGGACGCTGCTCCTCGGCGCGATCCGCTCTCCTCCCTGGCTGGGGCTCTCAGTCTGCCGCCGTGGCCGCTGGCGGCCCCCTACTTGCCGGCACTCCGCCATCTGGCGCGCCTGCCTCGCTCTGCCCAACCCGGCTTCGCCGGGCAGCGGCCGGGTGGCGGGCGGGCGGCAGGGGCGGCCCCCCCCGGTCTCCACGTGGAGACGGGGAGAGCGGGCACCGTCCCTGTCCGTCCCGCCTTGCCCGCCCACCCGCCGCCGGGCGTCTGTCCGCAGAAGGGACGGGAGAGCGCGTGGTGTCGTCCGGGAGGCTGTGTGTGCGCGCGCGCGGGTGTGGGCGCCGCCTCAGGGCCACAGCGCAGCCGGAGGCCGGCGAGGCGAGCGAGGAGCTGGGAAGCGCGGGGCCGGTGGGCCGCGGGCGCGCGGGCAGTGGGCAGTGCCACTGCCGGTGGCGGCCGGGCTCCGACGCTGGGGGTCTGCGGGACCCGCCCCCTCCCTCAGCGTCCCTGAGGCAGGCGGCACGGCCGGCGCGCTGCTCCCCGCCAGGCCGGGCCGGGCCGAGCCGGGCACCTGGGCCGGACTTGAAGCAAGCAAAGGGTTGTCCCAGGTTGGGAGCGAGGGCTCCCCGCCCTTCTCGTTCGGGTTTTCCTTTTCCCTTTTCCCCCCCCACTCTGTGCTCGTACAGTCAGCAAGGCGAGCCCCTCTCTCTGGCTCTCGGCCATCCCTCGCTCAGCAGCGAGGCGCCGGCATCGGCGTGAGGAGGGAGGCGGAGTGGAGGGGGGGCCCTCAGGGGCTGCCGAAGGCTGCCCGGTCCCCCTGCGCGCGCGGTGGGGACCGAAACCGAGACAACTCTTAGCGGTGGATCACTCGGCTCGTGCGTCGATGAAGAACGCAGCTAGCTGCGAGAATTAATGTGAATTGCAGGACACATTGATCATCGACACTTCGAATGCACTTGCGGCCCCGGGTTCCTCCCGGGGCTACACCTGTCTGAGCATCGCTTGACGGTCAATCGTCACCCCCGTTGTCGTGTTGGCACAGCGGTGCCACCCCTCGGGGGCGCGGGGGGGGGCGGGGGAGGCACGGTGGCGCCGGCGGTGTGCGGCAGCGGCAGCGGCGGAGAGTTGGCGGTGGAGCCGGGACCCTGGTGCGTGCACCGGTGGCCCCGGTCTTCCTGCCTGCCGGGCTCCGGCACCGGGCCGCCCGCAGCAGCCGCGGCCGGCGTGCCTTGCCGCGCCTGTGCCTGCCCTCCTTGCCCTCCGAGCACGGTGGCCAGCGCTGCACAGCGCGCGCCGTGCGGGGTGGCGTGGCTGGGGCGCCTCTCAGGCCCGTGCCCCGGGGAGAGGGTGCCTCCTCTTCCCCGCGCAGCCGGGCCTTCGT